>NC_041715.1:16368099-16584342 GCF_900700375.1 Denticeps clupeoides
GGCTGAGAAGAGGAGGATGAGGAGGACAAGTGAGGAAGAGTGTGCGTGTGCGGACGAGGCTTGCTCCTCCCCTCGTCCCGCCTCCACAACTAAAGTCTCTGTAGGCGTGGGCTCTGTCTCCGGTACACAAGACTCGGAACAGCCACTCCCACTGCCAGAGCCACTCCCCTCATCACCTGAAAAACAGAATTATGATTATATATTATAATAATATGACAAAACTGTTTAATTGTGTAAGCTGAATTTGACAGTTTTCAGTGTGTTATTATATTATTGGTAAAAAC
This sequence comes from Denticeps clupeoides, assembly GCF_900700375.1. Taxonomy (NCBI): domain Eukaryota; kingdom Metazoa; phylum Chordata; class Actinopteri; order Clupeiformes; family Denticipitidae; genus Denticeps; species Denticeps clupeoides. Next base: position 16,368,384 of record NC_041715.1, read on the forward strand.
TGCCATGAATAAGTATATCAGGGCTATGCACGTGATTCGGTCACAAATAAAAGTTTATACATTACGTCTTGGAAGATTGGTGTCATTTTATGTAATCTCACTTGAATTTTTTTAACTAAACTCTGATTGAATTTTTGGTTTAACATGGACAAAAAAAAGTTTGTAATAACAACATCACACAAATACTGTTAAGCTTACTAGAATCCTGAAAGTAGATGTCATTGCCGTTGTACGCGTTCCTCAGCTTGTTGGTTATCACTCTGAGGGCCATGATCTGCTGGCGGATTAGAGTGTCCGGCCGCGTGATGTCCACTCCCACCTCGGGGTTGTTCGCCTGGTGGGTCAGGCCGTCCTTCAGCACCTCAGGAAAATACCTGCAGAGCAGAACCACTTTGTTTGAATGGAATGGAAAGCAGACACGTTGCTCCACACAGGTCCCTGCTGGGGCCGGTAACAAGCAGAAGCTCGGGTGATTAATTAACCAGGGCAATGTTAGAGTGAGACTATAAATCCTAATTTGTGTGTAGGAATTAAGTTCTGAACCCCGTAATGAAACAATGCTTATGCAGCAACACTTTCTGACCTCAACTTAACTGAGGTTGTGGCACAGCTTCATCTCACTCCAGTGGCCCCTGACAGCAGCACGTTTCAGGTATCAGGACCTCAGCCCATCCCTGACAGAGCACCACCCTCCACTCAACACCCCGCTTGGTCTACTCCTCCTCTGTGGGGTAAAACCACTCCCAGATTCACCACTGGTGGGTGGAACGTCCTGCAGATGACCAGCTGCATTGTAAAAAAGAACGTTGGAAAACTTAAAAATTTAAAGCAACTAGCTGTAAAGTATTTTTGAATTCTCTGAACTTCACACCCATGTGGTGTGGTATTAGCCTAGTTGGTAACACACTCACCTATGAACCAGAAGACCCAGGTTCAAACCCCACTTACTGCCATTGTGTCCCTGAGCAAGACACTTAACCCTGAGTGTCTCCAGGGGGGGACTGTCCCTCTAACTACTGATTGTAAGTCGCTCTGGATAAGGGCGTCTGATAAATGCTGTAAATGTAAAATGTAATTGTGGTATTATGGCAACATAAAAATGCTTTGCAGCTGGTTACCTTAAATAGTTAAGTACTTTTAAGTACTTTTTTTTTTCACAAATCCTGCTGCTTCAGTGTTTTTAGATCTTTTTGTCAGTTGTTTCTGTGGTGTTTTGAAGTATAATTACAAGCAAGGCTTTTTCGCAGTGTTGGCCCTTCTTTTCAAGACCTCTGCAATTTGCCCTGGCATGCTGTCAATCAACTTCTGTCAGAATTTTGGGGTTTTTGTTTGTCCGCCCGCCTCTTGAGGATTGGCGACAAATTCTCAATTGAATTAAGTGTCACGTGACTCCGCTCACGAGTGCAGAAGCTCGGGCCACGAGCGCCACGGAAATGAGGTGACACGACTCCTTTAAAAGGGCAAGATGGCAGCAAGGACAATCGGAAAGGGGTTTCATCAGAGAAAATGATTTTACCCCAGTCCTCTACAGTTCAGTCCCTGTACTTTTTTGCAGAACATCAGTCTAATAATAATAAATAAAGTGAAGTGATTGTCACATGTGATACACAGCAGCACAGCACACGGTGCACACAGTGAAATTTGTCCTCTGCATTTAACCCATCACCCTGAGTGAGCAGTGGGCAGCCATGACCAGCGCCCGGGGAGCAGTGTGTGGGGACGGTGCTTTGCTCTGTGGCACCTCAGTGGTACCTTGGCGGATCGGGATTCGAACCGGCAACCTTCTGATTACGGGGCTGCTTCCTTAACCGCTAGGCCACCACTGTCTGTCCTTGATGTTTTTCTTGGAGAAAAGTGGCTTCTTTGCTGCCCTTCTTGACACCAGGCTGTCCTCCAAAAGTCTTCACCTCACTTTGTGTGCAGATGCACTCACACCTGCCTGCTGCCGTTCCTGAGCAAGCTCTGCACTGGTGGCACCACGATCCTGCAGCCGAATCATCTTTAGGAGATGGTCCTGGCACTTCCTGGACTTTCTCTGACACCCTGAAGCCTTCTTCACAACACTTGAACCTCTCTCCATGATGATGGTTAACCAAGAGCAATGATTTCAAGCATCACCCTCCTTTTAAAGCATCCAGTATAACAGAATGATCTCCAGCCTTGTGCTCGTCAACATTCACCAAAATGATCTCAGCAGGTCCTTTTGTGGCAGGGCTGAAGTGCAGCAGAAACTGGACTTCACTTTTGTGGTAAAGAGGGACTTTGCAATTTAATCTTTGTAACATTCTGGAGAATATGCAAATTGCCATAATAAAAATAAAAATTGAAGCAGCAGACTTGTGAAAAACAGTATTAATGTGATTCTGCACATTTTTGGACATGACGGTACCTTACTTAAGGGGACCTCAGTGGAACCTCTGTGGTTCGGGATTTGAATGCACAACATTCCGATTTTGCTTCCTTACCCACTAGACCCCACTATTTCTTTTTTATCCAATCTGACCTTACACTAGTAAATAAGGCCCATGAAGTGAATTCCAAGCTCCTCTACGTTCAGAATTTGCAGATTTCCTGTATTACACTCTTCAGGCTCTGAATAAAAGCACTCGGCAAATATCCTTGTGTGATGACAGAAGCATCTTGCCATATTCAATAAAAATAATGTCAAGGGGGGTGCTGGGAGGCGCATTTGCAGACATCCTGGGGAGTGTGGTCGAGGCAGGAGGACTGGGTGCAACTGGACATGGACGCTTGAAGAGACAGGAGGAGGCAGGAAGATAGAGGGAGTTGATGGTTGCGGCTGTGGCAGAAGAACAAGAGGGCTGGAGGTCGTTGGACAGACGATGGGTCGGGAACATCAGGGTCAGACAAGGGCAGTCCAGACTTGCGTCAGATTCTGAGAGAGCCTCACAGGCTCGTCAGTGTCAGGGGAGAAGGTGTGAACTCTTGAACTGCTGAAGAAATGTCAAATCTCCAGCTTCTAAGAGCTCTCAGTGAAATGCCATTCGCAAGTTGTGCATAATTCACTTCGAAGATCCCCTGGCATTACGCAGAAGGAAATCTCTTCCACAGGCTTTTGCTCTTGCTCTTTTGACCAAGATTTTTGTCTGCAGACCCACTAATCAGTGGTTACACTTATGATCCTTAGAGGACATTTTAAACCAGAAAAACCAAAAACACAAGGAGGACTTTCCTTACTGCCACAGAAGCATACCAATTTTAAGATGGTTGATTGGAGCCTCTTCGGCTCACTCCCCATCATTTAATCTGTGAAAAATCTGTTCTGTTACAAGAACCTCCTTTTTCCGGAAGGAAAGCTGTACCTCCTGACATGAAACTTACTCCCTTCCCGCAGTGTTACACAGGGAGAATAATAGCTTCTCAGTATCAGTATTACTTAGTATCAAGATACATTAGTATCATAGTATCTCATTAGAATCATAGTATCTCATTAGAATCATTACTCATTATTATCTTATATTAATTTAGACTCCCTATTGACAGTGTCAATGGGGAGGGTTGCATCAGGAAGGGCATCTGGCGTAAAACGTTTGCCAAATCATTTATGCGGCTGACCGGACTGGTTTATCCACTAGTGACCTTTAAGGGGAACAGCCGAAGGGGGATGAAGACTTTAGACACCCACGGCCCAAAACTGAGTCATGCAACTAGCTGCGGAAATGTCAACTGACATGTAAAAGATATTTAATGATATTGAAAGTTCTGGGGTCGGAGTGCTCAGCCAAATGTTAACGTTGGCCAATTGTTTGTAATAAGAAATCCACTCTCAGCAGCCCATGTTGTCATTAATATGATATGACGTGTGCTCATTTGGCCTGTAATTAAATACTGGATTCTCAATGGGCTGGTTTTAGTCGCTGGAACTCCACACTGGGACCATTGGTTTGCTCACAGACGGTTCAGTGTCGCAGGGATCTGGCCCCTGATTTATTCCACAGAATGAAAAAGCCTCTCACACAATTGTATTTGGGTCAGAGACTGGAAAGAGCCCAAATACACTGAATGCCGTGTACTGCCAGCTCAGATGTACAAAAAAAAGGTTCGGTGAGTGCCAGGTGCTAAAAAGCTCTGAGACTTTGTGAGGACAGTCACCCCTACCTGCCCTTGGCGTGTCCGTTCCAGCAGTCGTCATCGCTGGACTCACTGGCGGTCACGTCCTCCCCCAGACACATACCCAGAGGCAGGCTGGACCAGAACTTCTTGGAGCTTTTTAACTTCTCTTTGATGTCGATGACCTAAAAGAGCACAGAGTTTAGTGCATATCAAGACATGATTTTTGTATTTATTTGACCTCGACTGGAGTTTATTTCATGCAGTATATTTTCCTAAAAGTATGTGTTTCTGCTAAACCAACACAACAGAACGTAATAAATTTTTTCTATTAGAATTGTTATGCTCTGAACTTTGAATTGAAATCATAAAACAAATAAACAGACATTAAAAGAAATCACAGAATCCATTAATAAACCAAATGTATTAAAAACTGCTAAATAGCAGAAATTATATCTGAACACACTCATGGCATTCTTTTTACAGTCAAAATGAAATACTATATTATATGTGCAATTATTTAAAAAAAAATACTAAAGGCTATTACAGTGTACTACATAAGAAAATAAGTTATATATTTAAAAAATATGTCCATTTCAATCAACTTGTAAAATGAAGATGTAGCACAGGAGGGTTATTTCTGGATCTTAAATTCGACCATTCGAGATGAAAAAAAAGCTGATTTGGAGGCAAATATCAATTTAGAATATACAGTACAGGCCAAAAGTTTGGACACACCTTCCCATTCAATGTGTTTTCTTTATTTTCATGATTTTTCATATTCTCACTGAAGGCATCAAAACTATGAATGAACACATGTGAAGTTATGTACGAATGAGAAGATGTGACTGTATACAGCGGGTATGGAAAGTATTCAGACCCCCTTAATTTTTTCACTCTTTGTTATATTGCAGCCATTTGCTAAAAACATTTAAGTTATTTCCCTCATTAATGTACACACGGCACCCCATCTTGACAGAAAACACATAATTGTTTACTTTTTTGCAGATTTATTAACAACGAATAACTGAAATATCACATGGTCCTAAGTATTCAGACCCTTTGCTGTGACACCTGTCCATTTCCTCTGAACATCCTTGAGATGGTTCTACACCTTCATTTGAGTCCAGCTGTGTTTGATTATACTGACTGGACTTGATTAGGAAGCCACACCCCCATCTATATAAGACCTTACAGCTCACAATTCATGTCGGAGCAAATGAAAATTATGAGGTCAAAGGTACTGCCTGAAGAGGTCTGGCCAAGGTTACAAAAAATGAAGGTTCCTAAGAGCACAGTGTCCTCCATAATCCCTAAATGGAAGATATTTGGGAGTCCTTCCTAGAGCTGGCTGTCCAGCCAAACTGAGCTATCGGGGCAGAAGTTCCTTGGTGAGAGAGATATGGAAGAACCCAAAGAGCACTGTGGCTGATTTCCAGAGATGCAGTTGGGAGATGGGAGAAAGTTGCAGAAAGTCAACCATCACTGTAGCCCTCCACCAGTCGAGGCTTTATAGCAGAGTGAACTGACGGAAGCCTCTCCTCAGTACAAGACACATGAAAGCCCGCATGGGGTTTGCCAGAAAACACCTGAAGGACTCCAAGATGTTGAGAAATAAGATTCTCTGGTCGGATGAGACCAAGATAGAACTTTTTGGCCTTAATTCTAAGTGGTATAAGTGGTATGTGTGGAGAAAACCAGGCAGTGCTCATCACCTGTCCAATACAGTCCCAACAGTGAAGCATGGTGGTGGAAGCATCATGCCGTGGGGTGTTTTGCCGCTGCAGGGAGCTGCATCTTTCCCAAAAAGACTCATGGCTGTATTAGAATAAAAGGGAGCTTCTACTTAATACTGAGCAAAGGGTCAAAATTCTTAGGACCATGTGGTGTTTTGGTTTTTTCTTTGCTACTGAATCCACACAAATGTCAACAATTCTGTGTTTTTTCTGTCAGTATTGGGTGATGTGTGTACATTAATGAGGGAAATTACCTTAAATGCTTTTAGCAAATGGCTGCAAAATAACAAATATAATGTTATATTTAACACATATAATGTTAATTTTATAATACATTCTGCCAACACCCTGGCAGGAAAAGAAGCGGGGCAGGGCGTTCAGGCGGATGACGGGCATGTCATCGCACTACGTTCTGGCTACACACTAATCCATGTTGGGAGGCAACGTCCCAGCCTTCATTTGGAGCCTCTGTCATGCTCGTGGCTGAGGGCAGTGTGTGCTGTGGCTGACTGGAACATGAAAGGGCCTGCACTGTTGGTGCCCCGCCGCTGTAGGCCGGGCCACCGCGTTTGATGTGATAATCCCGTCACATGGATGCCTTAGCATTTTAACTGCTCCGATGACTGCCACAGGCCCCACTCTTACCATGCAGTGTTCATGCATACACATACACACATCTTATGTACAGCACACACACCTCTCACCATGTCCCATGCCACGAAAATCTTTAATATGAACACCTTTCCCATTAAAACGTACAACCTCTGCACAGGGCTGAATTCCTCCAGATGATCTAAAAACAATACAGAGCGCCCCTCTACTCATTACGACTCATTACAATTCAATGTACGTAATTTCCCTAAAGATATGGGAATTAATATGAATCTACGGATATGAAAAAAAAAATCATAAATATTTAATGGCATACATTTCATACGTTTCAACAGCCTAAAGAAAGAATTACATGGAGGAGCTGTGCAAAAAAGAACAGTAAAAGTATCAGTATAGAATGTCCTGCGTAAAAATAATCATTAGGCAGCCAATGAAACAGGTCACGCTGAAGACCATAAATGTAGTTTGTCACGGCGGTGTGCAGACGAACATATCCACACGACTTTCACAAACAGGGGTTATATTACATTTACATTTAAATTTACAGCATTTATCAGACTCCCTTATCCAGAGCGACTTACAGTCAGTAGTTACAGGGACAGTCCCCCCCTGGAGACACTCAGGGTTAAGTGTCTTGCTCAGGGACACAATGGTAGTAAGTGGGGTTTGAACCTGGGTCTTCTGGTTCACAGGCGAGTGGGTTACCCACTAGGTTAATATGACTACAACCACTTAGGGGTAGTGGTGGCCTAGCGGTTAAGAAAGCGGCCCCAAAATCAGAAGGTTGCCGGTTCTAATCCCGAGCTGCCAAGGTACCACTGAGCAAAGCACCGTCCCCACACACTGCTCCCCGGGCACCTGTCATGGCTGCCCACTGCTCACCAAGGGTGATGGTTAAAAGTAGACACATTTTGTTTTTGTCACTGTGTGCTGTGCTGCAGTGTTTCACAATGACAATCACTTCACTTTCACATGGACAAAGAGAACAATAAAAAAAATAAAAAAAAGTCAAAAAACCTGGAGGAAAACACATTAACTCCACACACATAAGGTCTAAGCCAAGATTTAACCTTAGAGGGGTGAGGCCACATCACCAACATGCTGTATAGACTCTACATCTCTGGTCAGATATTGTACATGCAGCAATATGAACACTAGATGGAGCCACATTGCTAATACTTAAATTGGCATGTTTCTCTCTTCCAAGTCGCCATCATTCTATACCTAGAGATCAATTAAGATAGAATAAGAATTCTGGTATATTTATATAAAAAATCAGGTGTGTGTGTGTGTGTATATATATATGGTTTTATTTTATAATCCGTTATATATATATATATATATATATATATAAGAGGTGGGCATAGATTAATTATATATACACACACACACACATATATGGAATTAATCTAGATTAATCTATATTTTAGATAAATCTAGAGTTATCTAGATTAAAATGGCTCGTTTGAATTCTGCCGAAGGCATTCAGAATATGTGTGCTACCCAAATAATGACTAAAAGTAAGTATTTGAGAACGGGTTTCTCAAGCCAGGTGGCGTGTTAGACCAGGGGCTCATCTCCTGTTTCCAAAATGCATCACAAACTGCTTGAGAAAGCTGTTCTACTATGATAATTGGTGATGAAAATAAATTATGTTCAATAAGATGTACTTGTGTTTACCAACTGTTTATTCAGTTAAATAGCTGCATCCATGTTACCGCGTCACGTTTGATGTGGTCATTTCACAGTTCGAAGACTCGTTCTCGCCCCCTACAGTACAGTTCGGCTAGGTATACATCCACGCTAAAGTATCAAGGTGAAAGTCATCATAGTGTAGTGGTTCTTCTTCTGCGTTGTGTAACTTTTTGATTTCGTTTCTTGAACCACAAATGATGAGCTGACACCCAAGAGATTTGCTGTGCAAAGTGTATTCTGTACAAAAAGCAAGGTCACGTCACACATCGCGTCACACATCGCGTCTTTCTGCACCTCTCTCTAAAATATACATAATACATCAATTAAAATGAAAGAAATAACTTTTTGCACACAAACCCCACGCACCTCTCACAGCTCACGCCATGTGTCCAAGAGACCTGAACCGGGTCTCAAAAACAAAATAAAAGTCTTTAGGAAATAATAAACTAAAAGACACAAGAAAGAAGAAATATACTTATAAATCTAGTGTAACCATTTAACTCCGGCACAATAGCTTGCGTAGTATAGACCCAGCTCCCAACCCAACTTTGTGAATAGATTAACGGCGATATTTTTTTTATCGCCCGATAAGAGTCTCATGTTAACGCAGCATGTTAACGCCGATAAAGGCCCACCACTAATACATACATATATATATGTATCACTTGCTGTGGAGCATGAGTCAACAACCAGCCTGAAGGAAAGGAGCAGTAATGCTGGACTGTAAGGGGAAGTTTGTCCGGATGAATGTAGTTGCGTTGGTACGCTGCAGGGGAAACACAGTAAGCCACGGGAAGAAAGTTTCTCGCTGTCCTCCTGCATAATGTATGCAAAAAAGAAAGCATGGACGCCGCTCCTGTGAAGTGGTGACAGAGGGTGATGTGCTAAATGGTAATGGGGAAACGAAGGGAGACAGTGAGGGGGAGGGCGAGGGATGAAAGAATGCACATGACCTTGATGTTCCTCACATGCCACAGACAGACAATAGAAGCAACGGATTAAAATTTAATACTGGGACTCCGTCAGGTGGGTGGCATGGAGAAGAAAACCCAAGTGGCTTCGAGTCGTGCCTCACGCGACCTTCAAACATCCCCAACAGACACATGTCCTCCAGGCCCTGGGCCAGCAGGCCTGTAGGGTTGCAAGTCCTGCTACCTCACAGCTTTGCTGTACAGTTCATTGCATAGCAATCAGCCTGACAATTTCAGTAAAGAAAACTGTGTAAAAAAAAATTATATTTGACATTTGATTCAGCTAGAGAATTAAGATTTTTACATTTGATTTATGGCAATAAAAAGTGCAAATAAACCACGTCATCCCTATCAATCTGGCACCATTTACAGGCACCTTCTTTTTGTCTAGACACCGAATGCAAGACGACGCCACTTCTTCAGATGTATTTTGAAGAAGTTAAAAACTCTCTCTGATTCCAGTCAATACAGTAATATTACTTTTATGGAACAGCCAAATCTGCACCAACATGCAATACAATATCAGTATTTTGCCAGCGTTTATAGCAACTCATCAATAAATTGGATGAGGTAATTGACTACATTGTTTGCAATGCAATCTTTCTTTTAGACACATTATAGTGCAGAACAGCTTTAATAAAACATAAAAACACCGGCAGTTGCATTTAAACGTTCCATTATAGGCTAATCCCTTCAGCAAAGTTGGAAAGTCGGGTGAAAAGCAACAATAGAAGCAAAAAGCAGGCTGCTTCACAATGTCTCCCACCAGGCAGCTCCGACTTACGTTGCATTTATTTTGAAATATCTGTCTGAAGGAGGGATTATCAGTGGGAACCAGGAGGTCGACGTAACGGCTGTTACGCCGTAACGCCACAGAAAAGTGAAAAAGCATTTGGAGATGAATGGCAAATAAACTGCATTTCAGACATTTGCCCGCTGTTTCGTGTCATCGTTTATCTATATACTGGCGCTTGGCCCCTTTAGAAATTTTTAACATTCATTGATAACATTTTGTGGACTTATTGACACCTCATGGGATTTTTCACCTCGGTTTGGAGAAATTTTCATCCATTCCTCCATTCAGTAATGCTTCATCTCTGTGTTGGTGGTGGGTTTCCTCACATGAATTCCTCTCTCCAGGTCTTTCCGGAACATTTCTATTGCCGTGCTTCTGTTGAGATCCAGTTCATGGACCGATTTTGCAGATATAATTCAGAATACATTTTTCCAACAACGATGGACAGCAGTCCTGGCAGGATTGCAGTAAACCACGTTCCCACCACCACCGAGTTTCACAGATGGGATGAGGTTCTTCTGCTGAAATCCTGCAGTGTTACCGCTTCTAATTTACACCAAAAAGTGCTGCACATTTGTTTCTATACATCGTACACACCATGCAGAATTAACTTAATGTGTACGGTTTATTTTTTCTTTTGTCAGTGTGCCTTTAATGGAGGAATCTGAAAAACCTGTCTGCAGAAAAATCTCAGCGCACACTGGATAAACAACGCCGGATTCACGTAATGGAAAACAAAAATAATAATTCACTTTCTCTGATAAAGCCGGCAGTAACACGAATCTTTCCAGTTTCAGTTCGCTACATGCTCCTTGTCCATTCAATATTCTTTGCCTCCTGCTTCGCTTTGGTCTGTTGCCATCTAGCCTACCTTCTCTGCTTACCTGAAGCCGTTCCTCTTATTCCCCTGCTTTCTGTCTCCTTCTTCTTTCTTGTACTTTTTCCACTATCCTCCATTCATCTTCTCCTGTCAATACGCGCAGCACTTTGCTTCAGATCCTGCCACTCCAACCTATTTCTCGTAGTTTTCTCCACATCCATCTTTCTAGACGTTCAATCCTCTTTTCTTCTTCTGCTTTGAGGTTTGATGCTTCAGCTCTATATATTTCCATGCTCCAGATATAGCACCTTGCTAGCCTTGTTCTTCAGGAACGCTGTTTTGCCTTTGGGGTTTTTTGTGATTACATTCCCCCTATGTATTCCATCAACACTTTATTCCCGGATAGCTGAGATCATTTAAAATAGATAGTTTTGCTTAAACTTTTTTTTTTTGTTACTTTAATTTTTCTAATGTGATAGACGTGTCCTGTGCTACTTGTATCGAGTACGTCCTGTTGTCTTCAGATTCCATGTGGCCAGCCCTCCAGTATCTTATGAGCATTTCACTGTACAGATTGAAAGTGAAGTGATTGTCATTAGGGCTGCAACTAACGATTATTTTAATAATCTGTCGATTATTTTTTTGATTAATCATAGAATCGGATAACAAAAACAAAACAAGAAAAGCATTCATTTCCAACCCTTTATTCAAAAACAGAACTAAAATCAAACATGTTGCTCCTTGAGCTGTTATAGTAAAAAATAAAATAAAAATGGACTAACACAAAAAACATACACATGTATGCTTTACATCTGCCAAATATAGACCTTTTAAAAAAAAAAAATAAAGTGCCCCCTGAGCTGCCAGAACGATAAATAATTTATAAAAAAAATAAAGAACAATACAAATCAGAAAATTTAACAGGATTTGTTTGAATGTCAGAACTTATTCTCTACACTACACTGCAGATACACACACTCGCAGACACACACTCACAATCTCTCACACTGACACACACTGCAAAAAATGCTTTTCTAACTTAATAGTTTTGTCCTGATTTCAGTCCAAATCTCTAAAAAAATCTTAAAATCAAGATACATTTACTAGACACATGAAATAGCATAAGACATTATGTCTTGTTTTCTGATAAAACATCTAAAAATTAAGTGATTGTTTGTTTAAAACAAGCTAAATTATCTGCCAATGGGGTAAGAACACTAATCTTAATGAGATATAATCTCAAACAGACGTTTTAAGCATCACTTAATTTTCTCATGCCATTTTTCTTGTCTAGTAATCTTGATTTAAGATTTTTTAGATATTTTGACTGCTATATGTAGCTACATGACAACAGATAGACAAATGAATGGTCCAAAAAAGGCTAGTGAATAAAAACATGTCTTTAGTCTTTTAAAGCAAAGTAACTATAGCACCCCTGCTTTACTACTGTTATTAACGTGCTAACGCTAACTTGTCATGCCTGTCAAGCTGGATAACGAGTAAACACTAGCATCAGGGACATTACGTTCCTCACTTCAAAACGGAACTAAAGTAGGATTCTGTAGCGACTTACCCTGCTGCTGAACTCCCTTCTTCCTCCTCAAACACTCCAACATGTTTGCGTTTCAGGTGCTGGATCATTGCCGTGGTGCTCCCGTGCCGTGCCATGTTGCTTTTGCATATTTTCACGCAGATTCCTCTGCCTCCGCCATGTATCTTTCCTCTACCTCCGCTCATTTTTTATTTTTTTTTGCTCCGCGCTGTCTATGAGGCGGCAAACTCTGCTAGCGTCTGTGCGCGAGAGAGACCGAGTGTGTTCACTCCGCTCCGCGCTCAAATAAAGTTTTTTTAAAATAATCAAACGTCTCCGTGTCGCGCGACATAACGAATCGATTAGGAAATCCGTTGCCAACTCTTTTAGTAATTGATTTTTATCGATTCAATCGATTCGTTGTTGCAGCCCTAATTGTCATTGCGAAACACTGCAGCACAGCACATGGTGACACAACGAAATGTGCCCTCTGCATTTAATCATCACCCTTGGTGAGCAGTGGGCAGCCATGACAGGCGCCCAGGGAGCAATGTGTGGGGATGGTGCTGTGCTCGGTGGTACCTTGGCGGCTTGGGATTAGAACCGGCAACCTTCTGATTACGGGGCAGCTTCCTTAACCGCTAGGCCACAGGTTAAATATTGGTGGTCACCTTGCATAATTCCTTTTCTGGTTTTACAAGGATCTGTGCACACCAATAAAGCAGCGCTAGCATCAAAGCACTCAGGTGTCATTCATTCTTTCTCCATGTCAGTCAGCATCAAACATGTAGAAATAACTCCATCCTGACATCTTGGTGCTTTCAGTTAAAGTCTGTAGTACAAGACTGGCTCAACCCCACAGAGGGGCCAAAACCGCAACTTTCTTCAGATTTGACTGCATCCAGATCAGAAAGTCTTCACGGCCGAAAGACTCTGACTGTCTGGGAGTCTTTTAATAAAATATTCACCTGACAGCTCTGACTCTCCAACACACCCCTGACCACAACCGCGGTTCACTCGAGCACAACACACAGAAAATGCGGATACACATCAGAGTACGACCAAAGCGGAGTCAAGGACATTCTCATCTCACACATGTTAATTCAAAGAGCCAGACATTGGAAGGGCAGGAATATGCCGTAACGCTCTGTTATCTGATAATGGCAAAGTGAACAGGTCAAAATCGTGCGGTCAGTGGGGGCCATGGCAACACACAAAGCCCTCTTAACTCGAACTGAGCTCCTCTGCAAGGTCGGCAATCAAATCTCACCGAGACAAAAGAGTCTGGCAGCAGCTACGAGAGATAGCAGTACTTATGAAGTGGTTTGCAATATAATTGCTTAGAAAAATTATGATAGTGTCAAATTAAGCCTTTAATTCTGGTAACTGGTAAAAATGAAGGGATTGTGAAGTGATTGAGACACTGCAGCACAGCACACGGTGACACAATGAAATGTGTCCTCTGCTTTTAACCATCACCCTTGGTGAGCAGTGTGTGGGGACAGTGCTTTGCGCAGTGGCGACTTAGCGGCACCTTGGCGGTTCGAGATTTTCTGATTCCTTAGCTGCTAAGCCACCACTGCCCCCTGGTAAAAGAATATGAATGTATATTCAGTTGTATGAGCATTCAGTTTATCAGCTTCTTTTTATCACAGTCTAGAAGAGTAGCTTTTGGGGAGTAAAAGTCAATCTCATACCTTTGATGATGAGTAATCAACCCGAAAATATTTTAGCACAGGCCTATTTAACTAGGTTACTTTTATTCCTAATAAGAATTACATTTATTATTGACTGTCATCCCCTGCTGTCAAACACATCATGAGTAAAATGCATTCTACTAAACTGAAGACATCAAGACGAATAACTATAACTATAAAGTAAAAGTGATTGTCACTTGTGATACACAGCACACGGTGCACACCATTTGTCCTCTGCATTTAACCCATCACCCTGAGTGAGCAGTGGGCAGCCATGACAGCCTCCCGGGGTGCAGTGTGTGGGGACGGTGCTTTGCTCAGTGGCACCTCAGTGGCACCTCAGTGGCACCTTGGCAGATCTGGATTCGAACCGGCAACCTTCTGATTAGGGGCCGCTTCCTTAACCACTAGGCCACCACTGCCCCTGGTGGTGCAGAAACACACAGCTGAGACAAAAATATACTACTGGGCAGAGCCTGACTATCACTAGTTCAAAAACTTAACAACTATTAATTTGGGCCTGTCAGAATGACAGACCACTTACTATTGTTCTGGGGATACATTTTTGCCTCCCTGAGGCTAAACGCTGAAGCTAGCGACCCGAGTCCTACGATCTGACATATGGTGCCCCCGAGTCGGTGCCCCCAACAGGGGTTTGGACAAAAAAGGACATGTCTTTCATTCAAGGCTGCCACGCTAAGACCGTGAAGCACAGAAACAACGCACAATATGACATATTGTTTGTTTTGGTAGGTCGTACAGCCCACCCACAAATCGGGTTCAAAGTGTCAAAAGTACAGTTTACTACTGTGCAGAGGAAGGCGTTTTCAGCTCCCTGTGACCAGCCGTAAAAGCTAGAGACAAGGGAGTCGAGGCGAGGCCAAAGGGCTTGCCGAGACACACAATCTGACATATTGGATGTGTTGCTACCCCCAAGAGTTGTCAGGCAAACATAGAAAATAAGGAAACAAGCAAAAAGGCCATGTCGTGCATTAGTGGCTGCCACATTAAGACCTTGAAACACACAAAAAAGGGAGAGGTCAGGCCGAAGTCCAAAAAATTTGACTTTTTTTTTAGCATGCTAACATGCTAATTTTTAAACATGCTCCAAACAACTCCAAATTTAACGTGACGCACCTTGGCCACGCTCTGTTAGCATTTTTGATGTTAGCATGCTAACATTAACATGCTATCTTTTCAACATGTTCTGAACGTCGACAAATTTCACGTGACTGCCTGCTCCATCGTATACGTTAATAACACCGCCTGAGTTCACACCTGAGACCAGCTCAGGAGGTCTTGCCCGCGCTCCTATGAAAAACACCCGGACAGGCCCATCAAAATTTCCTCTGGAATTTTGGTTTCTAGTTTATATTTGATATTTTAAGATATTTAACAACAATAATTAGGCTGCGTTTATTAAATCCAAGGCTAGTAACTACTAAAGAGTAAAAGGTAGAGGTCGATGGGAGTGTTTAACTAGCAGAAGAAAGTGACATGGAGACGTGTGATGTGGTGAGGTGAAGTGTCGAGGCCTGGCAGGACGCGTTCTGCCACAAGGCCATTTAATCACTGCCGTCTCACCCCTTACAAACTCTTCCCTCTGGGCTCGGTGCGGCTATAAACAACTCTCCATCAGCGGCTCTCCATCTGTTCACACTCGTCCGCATATTTCACAGCTCCGCGACAATAAAATATCACAGCCACGCCATCCCAATTCACCCCCTAACACTTCTAGGAATATTCCAGATACACACAGATTTCATGTTCAGCTCTAAATAGACAAAATACAAAGCAGTTAAAAAAAAAAAAAATTAATACAAGCAACACCTGAACACACACACACACACACTTCAGTCCATGAATCAATGACATGAAGTTATTACGAATTCATTATTATTTGGCTTTGAATTGTAGTCATGAGTTTACGTATTTCACATTTTTTGTTTCCAGCCATCTGTCAATCAGCCAATCGGCTGACAGCATTGGCCAGTGGGACTTTTGGACCGAAGCGATTGCATATAGAATGCAAAAATGGATTTATACTTCCGCATCACTGCATAACTGCACAGGCTGCATGAAGAAGGGCAAAGCGGACTGACAAAAAAAGAAGAAATGGTCCTGTTGCTGCCGCTCGAGATCCTTGTTTACAGTCTGAATGTACAGGTAAGAACAGATGGCAGAGTCATGCGCGAGAAGCTGGTGACATGTCTTCCCGTTCCAGTGATGACACGGCATTTTCAGACCCCTCATTCCTGTTGCCACTGCATTCAAATGGCCGGCTGTGATGAGAATCGCTAATGAAAGTACTTTCGGAAAGAAAGAGAGAAGAAGAAGAAAAAAGACCTGACGCACATTTGGGAGACTACGGTGCTATAAATACCCCATAATCTGCGGTAAATCCGAATGATCTGCTGGTGGCCAGTGGTTATGGTCTAGGCGCAGGATAAAGCGTTTGGCCGACATGTCCGCCCTTGGAGTCTCGCAGCAACAGGTGTGGCCAAATCCCCTCAAATTTCCACCTCAGCCCAGAGACCTGACTGCAGTAAGCCTGCTGGCGTAGAGCCCGCTGCTCTATCACGGACCGTCTTAAGGAAGGCCGGGGCCTGTCACTAAAATAATACCCCTCACTCCAGAGTGCTAAAACTTTGCTGGTCGGGAACCAAGTACACATAATGCCACGAGAAATGGGCGGAGCAAGGAAATCACAAGAAGACTGCTAAAGAAAACGTTTGTTCTATATAAAATAAATGAATGCTTTGAGTATGCTCTTCACTTTCACGGGACACTTTCTTCCAAGTGAGATTAATCCATCCAAGGAAAACAGCGCAAAATTGAAATGCAAGATTTATATGAAATGTTGCCCACGTATTTCAGTAAACTATTTGTAAAGCAACGTATGCCATTTTCTGGGGTTCTGACACAAGGTTAGTTGAGAGGAGTTTATGGTAAAAAGCCCATGTCAACCATACATGTTCAATATTTTAGAAAAGGTAGGAATGAACGTTACCAGTGTTGACTCCAGCCTCCTGTTGTTTAGAGGCATGAGCCTGTAAGATCTCACGGCCTGTCAGTGTAACATTGCACAGTGGAGACAACTTCCTTTTCCAAGAGAGGCAGATGTTCAGGAGACTTACAGCGAAGATGACGGCTCCTAGTGTCATGTCGGAACTAAGCAGGAGGGAGCTGGCTTAAAGGTCCAGACCTGTCTAAAATCTTCCCAAAACAGTCACAGCCGTTATATAACGTAACCCCACCACAACACTGTCAGATTATATTACAAAATAAACATATTGGGTCAATAAAGTTCTCCATTCACATGTCCTCAAATGACCTGAATAACCCATTGTCTTGCTGAGCAGGGTGAGAAAGAGAAAAATTACAAAAAGGGGTGTTTTAATAGTCAAAAAGAAACTAGGCACAATGGCCAAACAAGCATGTAACAGAAACTCCTAAACATGCAGCATATGTGAAAAACATTAATGCAAGACAACGTCTGTGTCCTGCATGTGCATTTGTATAGGCAAACCAAGCCGTGGTGAGTGGGCGGGCCCAGTGTGATCCTCAGCACCCGGAAGTGGGAAGACCTGTGGGTGAGTGTGTGGGAGGAGGAGCAGGACGAAGCTGAAGTCAGTGGTGAAGATGTGTGGGAGGGTGGCACGGAGTTCTCATCCCCCATTGCAGACGTGCTGAGGTGCAAGGAGCTCTGCGCCATCCTCAGTCACGCCCAGGTTGAGAGGGACGACGGCAACGAAGATGACGGCAACGGTGCTATGCAGGTTGGGGCTCCTCCTGAAGAGGGGAAGGTGGGCAGGGAAGCAACAGGCCTGGATCCTCATGCAGCCGGTGAGGAGGGCAGCCAGGCACGGGCCAGTGCCACAGAGTCCCCAGTGTGGCAAGACTGTCCAGCTGGGACTGCCATGAAGAGGGGCTGTTTGTCCCAACGGGGCTGAGCTGGGAGGGGTCCCTTGACACCCCTCCAGCAGACATATGCAGGGAGAGGGCCAGCATGTCTCTCGCTCTGCTGGAGGCAGGGACATGCAGTGGCAGAGGCTGCACATGTTCCCAAGGTCCAGCCGTGCGGTACAGTGAAAAATCTCTGGCTGCGCCAGGACCGCCTCCCTGCGTGGGGAGGAGGGCTGGAGACAGAAAAAGGGACATGCGGTGGCAGGGTATCAATCCTGTGGTACGAGTATCTGTCCACGGGTGGTCCTTGGAGTACTGGAACATCCAGCAGAGACGTGCAGGGGCAGGGCCTCAACACGCTCAGACGGCACCCCCTGAGGATCGTCTCCCTGGGGGCAGCAGGGTGCGATGCAGACAGCGTCGAGGGGGACATACAATGGTAACTCCCTGCGGTATGGTCACAGGTCTCGAGGCGGTCTGGAACTGCCTCCTTGTCAGATGCAGGGAGGGACGCAGGATGCGTCACAAGGGAGGTGCAGTGTCGGGGACTGTCATTGCCCTGTCTCTTGTGTACAGGTTGCCTGAGGGGCCGGAGCCGCTGCCATGCATAAAGAAGGTAAAGGATCCGGGTCCTCCGCTGCCAGGAAGGACCAGCAATGCTGGCAGTGCCGGAGCCCTATGGTTGCTGCCGTTGTTCCTCTCCTCCGCCTACGAGCGGTGACCCTGGGGATGTGGGGTGTGGGGGTGTCCTGTGACGATCAGGGGCCACTTCGTCCAGTCGGACGTTCACAGCTGGGAGCCATGGGTCTCATGAAAAAACCTGATTTGCTGATCAATCAGGGCACCATAAAGCAGGAGAGGAAGGCGCTGGATGCTGCATTAACGTGTTCCTGGAGACATCTTGTGTTTTGTTTTCGATCTGGCCATCGCCACACGCCTGCGGGTTCGGTTAAGTTCTCCCTTTGTTCCTGTTTTTGGCCTTCGTGCTGTTTCTTCGCCGTTCAGCCCTCAGTCGTGACAGTCACGTTACAACATCATTTTCTAACACTAGGGTATTGCTACTAAAATTAAATGAAACATCAGTTTCATATTTATGTCTCGTTTTTCTGTAAATCACAGAAATCAATAAATCACTTTGTTCACCATGAAAGTTTACATGTATAATATACCTTACATGTATGATATCTATGCGTGTATCTCACTTTTTAGTTATATTCTAACCGTATACTGTTCTTCCATATTTTCATATTTTGGAATATTCTAAAATATTAAGAATTCCCTTAACACTTTTTTATAGTTTTATTTTTTATTTTGTCATATTTTTATAATTTTATTTGATCTAAATTTTAACAGCATTTTGTTGTTCATAGCGGACCAAGAACCAAAAGTCACATAAAATAATTAAAACAGGGGAACACCAACAGCAGTAATCGAGACGCCGTTTTAAGAAAAAGAAAAACATGCACAGACTTTACTTCCCTAATCTCTTGTGATAACCGTGTTCCAGAACTTAGGCATGTTGAAAACAGAGAGCTGGCTCATCACTCTCCTCCTCGTCCTCCGGGAGACAAATGAGACCAGCGCTTATAGATCTAACGGGACGCGGCGTTTCACAAGCATCCCTGATATACTCGGGCCGTAACCCGTTAAAAGCATTGATGAAAAAGAGCTGAGCTTTAAATAACGAATGAGTTTGTTGATGCCGGTGGTTCTCCGAACTACCATGAGCATACAGTTAGGCAACATATTTCATTACTGCAGCCTTAATTTATCAAACGCAGCTCCCACGGTGCTGAAGAAAATGACAGAATGTTGATGAAATGGTAGCAAGTTTTTCTCCTTCGGCTGCCGCGGTGATTTGCCCTGGGCGATGACTGCAGAAGTTGTTGAAAGAGCAGATGATTAAAGGGATGCAGCACGCTGCTCTGAAGAACAGGGCAATCACCAGCAGGCCGTTCTCCCAGCCGCCCGATCTCCGGAGGAGCGCCGGGACCAGTGCATAATGGGGCCAAAGCACCTCATTAATGTATTGACAGATATGGAGTGTAGCGGCGCTTTAATAGCAAGGCCATTTGTTGGTGAGAGAGCTGAGTGAGCAAGAGATCAGGCAGACGTCATTCCCAGACAGAAGGACGGCGTCCCACGGCTGCCGGTATGTTGCCACCACTTGTTAATATCTGATTAAAGGAGATAAACAAGCTGCTCATGCTCACAAAGCATGCCACATAAGATGTGTTGATGTAAGATGTGTTGACCACAGAGTGAAAGTGAAGTGAAATGTGTCCTCTGCTTTTAACCATCACCCATGGTGCAGTGGGTGCAGTGTGTGGGAACAGTGCTCAGTGGCACCTTGGCGGATCGGGATTCGAACCTTCTGATTACCGGGCTGCCTCCTTACCTGCTTGGCCACCACTGCCCCACAGAGTGATGCAGGATCACTGGTTTGGAGCCACGACCAGCAGTATTAGGGCACACCTAATGTCTGTTATTGAGTATGGTTTAGCAGTTCTTTTCAGCATTTAATGCAAGATTTGTGTTTTTTATTTTATTTTGTTTCGCTCAGTTACAGAGTGAGAAAAGGAAAGGGAAAGTTTACATACCCCGATGCATTTGAATACTTGAATTTCCAGTGTTCTAGACCATAATTAGCTTAGTTGAACTGTGGATTGTTCACAGTTATAATTAGTAAAGGCCAGATGATGCAGACAATGTAGAAATTCTCACACATCAAATCAACAGCCATGGGCTCCTCTCAGTATTGCCCTCACTTTCTGAAAAGACAAAACAGCAGAAGGATAGAAGAAGACAGCGATACAGGAATGGTAAAGAGTAAAATTCAAATGGAGGTCTGAAAGTTGTTGCCAGGTCCTGGAACGGCACTATTTGGATTTTCGATCATGACATTCATCCAGTCTTGGTAAATGGTATGATGATTGCTAAGAAATGCATTTTAAAACCGTTTATGAAAACGTGGTACCCGATACAAGAATTTATGAAGGTGTGGTGTGGGCTGGGCTGTAGTTTGTCTGTTCTGTCATTCATTTGAACAAGTTAATGAAAAAGATGGAGGTCTGGAAGAACCGTTTGATAATTGGAAAGGCAAATAAAAAAAACATCTATGGGACACAAAACTATCAGACTATGACACCTGAACAGCGGTATATGCGATGACCTTCATGATAACAGAAGTGAACCTGATGCACTATGGACACTCGTCCAGTGGAATTATGAGGTCGGAACAGAACTTGTGCAAAGGCTTGTGAGGAACGAACATGGTGCCAAACACCAGGAAAAGAATATCAACAATTAAGAATGGGGGCAGGTCAATCAGGATTTGCGATTGTGCTGAAGTTGGTGGGGAACGTTTCACAGGTAGAGGGAAGAATGGATTCAAATAAACATAAAAAATATGATGAAAAGAGGTCGCCAAACCATACCATAACGGATCAGTTTTAAAACATCAACAAGGCTGACCAAAGTGCTGTACAATACAAGCAGGCATAAAAAAGTAGGCCAATTAATGTAACTAAAGCAAAAATAAAATAATAATACTGGTAGGTAAAACCTACCAGTCAAACCTAGGATGAATGTTACAAAATTACGGCCTGCATGATCTCTTAGCTTCTACAAAAAGCCTTAACAAGCTGTAATAGTCAGGTGTTAGCAGGTAACACATTTTGCTGCTCTTATCTTGTACTGTCCACTTGACAATGTAAATTTCCCACTTGTGGGACTAATAAAGGATTATGTTATCTTAACTTTCAGATACAAGCCTTTTTTTTATATATTTATCCATGTAAATGAGGCAAACTGTCATCTTCAACTTTATGCTTTATGGTAATATTAAGTGTGATGCCATGTTGGGTAAAGAACGAGGCACAGGTGCATGACATGGTGGACAAAAAAGTGAGATTATTAAGAAATTAACCAGCTTGTGGTTCAAAATGGGTTGAACACACAAAACAAAGCAATTTAGACACATCAAAGCAAATTAGACACATATGGGCCAGACCATGACAAGGGAGTGAGGTGAAGCAGTAACATTTAACAGGTGCATCGGTTATTAGGACCCGTCTGTGACCTGGTGCCACCTGGTGGCCCAGGGACACTGTGACTTCACAGTAAGAGACTGTCTGGCACGTAGCTGTTGGGCGCATTCGCAGACATGGAATTAGAACTTAAGACCGTCTGCGCTGTGTGCAAAGGAGGGGCTGCAAAGTCACCGGGAACGGAGGGTTGCAGCTGGGATCCGGAGCGGGTGCTTTTGCCCGTGGCTGCCGTGGGACAGGTGTGAAGAATTATGTGTGATGAAGTTAAGACAGGGAATGCGCTGGAGACAGAAGTCACTGCCGTGCCTGGATCATTGCCGTGAATACTGTCCAATAAAGTTGAGGCTGAGAGAATGGTCGCAGGGCAGGCAGGGGTCAAGGCCCAGAAATTCCATCTGACCAGTGGAACCTGCCAGGAGAGGGGTCAAGGAGACCTCAATCTGACAGTGAGGGATAATCCGAGAGATCCAGGGATAAACACAGGTTCATGCACGTGAAACGATCCAGTAAGGGTGGTAGTAGCCTAGTGGGTAACACACTGGCCTATGAACCAGAAGACCCAGGTTCAAATCCCACTTACTACCATTGTGTCCCTGAGCAAGACACTTAACCCCAAGTTGCTCCAGGGGGGGACTGTCCTTGTAAATACTGATTGTAAGTCGCTCTGGATAAGGGCGTCTGATAAATGCCATAAATGTAAATGTAAGTAACAGCAGTAGCAAGTCTCCATGAAAAATGAGCATGGCTTGCCACTGCTTTTATTTCTTGTTCTTCATGGTTCTTGCAGACGCCGCTTGGTCGTGTTCGCCCCCCTCTGATGTGGCGGTGTGGTTCGCGCTGTGACAGAGACATCTTGGTTTTTTTGGTAATAATAAGAGACATTTAAAATGTTTGCTTGCCCACTGTACAAACACAAAAGGCACCAATGTAAAAGTTATGGGAATTCATAATATTCATATGAGGAATACATTTTTTTTAGGTGATACACTGCATGAAAAGTCTGGCCATTGACCAGAAAATGCAGGTAACATTGTAAGGATTGTAGGGTGGTAGTAGCCTAGTGGGTAACACACTCACCTATGAACCAGAAGACCCAGGTTCAAATCCCACTTACTGCCATTGTGTCTCTGAGCAAGACACTTAACCCTGAGTGTCTCCAGGGGGGGGACTGTCCCTGTAACTACGGATTGTAAGTCGCTCTGGATAAGGGCATCTGATAAATCTTGTAAATGTAAATGTTAATGTAAGGATCCAAAGACAAGGTGTGCACTGTAAATCTAGCAGTCACGGCAAGTTCCGGAAATGCACATGCAAACATCTCAATCCAGTGGCCGTTCATCACTGACAACATGGCTCCAGCATGAGCAGCGCTGTAACTGACAGCACTCATCTCCTTAACCCCACTTTCCAAACCGGGCGCAAGGAAAAAAAAACTCAAAAATGTGGTCGCCATGACAACACAGAGCCATACCACCGCCACTGTTGTTTTGTAGTACCCATAATAGTTGCCCATTTTTCTGAACATCTGTTTACAGCTAACAGCTCTGCTCTCACATACTTCACTGCCTGAGATCTTCAATCAGCGATGCAGAAAATAAACTTTATATATTTGCAAATGTAAATAAATAGAAGTATAAATGCAACTCTTAATGTTTTTACATGTTTGCCTTGGTGTGGTTTTGCTTCCAGTTATAATTATGCTCAAGGAATCTGCAGCAGCTAGCATTACATAATGGCCTGGCTCGAGCAAAGATAAATAAATGCTGGCGCTATGAAAATGGCTGTACTTTAATGAAGCTGTGCCAAAGAACAAAAAGCAAGAGAGAGAGAGAGAGAGAGAGAGTGCGAGAAAAAAAGAGAGGCAGCCGTTATAATTAATACGCCCCAGCACAAGTACACTGAAAACACAAATAGAAGAAGAATACCAAAAAAAAAAAAAAGAAGTAAAAGATGCAGCGTTTAAGACAGACAGACAAGAACCCAGATAATACAAAAGGCAGAAGAGCATCTGGATCCAGTTTCTCACACGAGGCACCACATTTGCCCAGAAACCATGAGCTCAGCTGGCCAAATGCAATCAACTGGCAGCCACAATTAATCCCCACGTACATAAGCCATTTAGGACCGGACACGTGCAGGCGCATGAGTTTATGGACATGGACCCATGCGTATCAGGTGGCTGCGTTCTATGCTAATTTGCGAACGGTGCAAATCTACTCGAGCCTAGATTTCTTTGGTGGAAAAATACAGAGTTGATCAAAGCTGATGAATCTAATAAATATAGAAATACAAAAGCAGAGTAAGAAAGTGTAACAATTTGTCATGTGTCTCATGGGGGAATATTTCGGAGGTGCTACATGCATTCACATTGGGGGTGTTCCCAAATGTTAAATTCACAGATTTACTAATGCTTGAATAATATGACATGTTTGTGATGACCACTGTTGGCATTTTATGTCATTTTCTACTAGGTGTAATTTAAAGTTAACATTGCAGTCAGCAGTGAAAAAAGAGGCAGAACTAACCACCAGTTTGCAGATGTTCACACATGCTTTTTAATCTTTTTTTGGTCATGTTATCTCAAGATCACAACTTATATTTCTTGCTATCGCATCATAACCGATATTGAAATTAACTTTAAGATTACGAGTAAAAAGGTAGTAATCTGAAGATAACAAGACAAGAAAAAAAAGATTAAAATAAGAACTTCTAGGATCTTCTGTACAAATGACATTGAGGGTGACATTATATTAAAGCCCTTTCCAGACCGGTGCTTTGTCTTTACCTTGTCTCATCACTCCCTGATTTCCTTTATCGATTCTCTAAATCTATCCCTGCAGTGTGCAGCCCTTGTCTGTCCCCATGCCATTCCCACCCAGGTCACATGTGCATGTCTGTCTGCTCTCCTCTGTGTTTCACCTTTATGTTGACCCCCATGCCGCTTTGTTTTGTTTACTATTAAATCCCCATTCGTTTCTGCAGACAAGAGGCTTATGCCCCCCACTGGACACATTATTACACCACAAGCAGTGAAAGAAGATTGACAGCACCTTTCAAAGCCATCAGTGGTCAGCAGCAGCATCCTGGACAAATGCAGGCGCTGGATCCCACCACATCCTGTGTCCAGACAGACGTGCCTGCCAGCCACACCAGTGCCGAGAGTGCCACAGCTACCCCGAAGTTTTTTCTGGGGGGCGCAGGCCAGGTTTGTGGCTTCTTCTGAGGGGGGGTAGGGGGGCTGGGAAGTGACAGGGCTGGTCCCCCAGGTAGCCAGGGTGGAGTGCAGGCCAGGCTCAGGCCTGGGACAGCCTACACGGGACAGAGTGCCACTGAGTCCCCAGGGTGGCAGCTGGGCCAGTCGGGACGTGCAGGGAGACGGCCTGCTGGGTCCCAATGGACGCAGACTGGGCGGAGTCCCGTGAAGCCCCTGTACCTCCAACGGAGACGGCATGGAGACGGGGCGATTATTGAGTCCTGATAAATCCAGGCTGAAACCAGTTAGGCTGGATTGGTCAGGACTCCATGAGAACAGGCAGTGGCAGCTGTGTTGATGTGGGTCTGTACTCCTGTCCCCTTTGCGTTTGTTTTCAGTTCCTGTCTTTATGACACACACCTTCGGGTTGGTTTAAAGTCTTTCTATTTCTGTCCCTCGAGCCGTGTTATTTTGTGTTTATTAAAACAATGTCCTGCTTCTGTGCTTCCTTCCCCCCACAACCCCGAGTTGTGACATTAATAGAGCATTATCTTATCTTTCCTTATTTCAATTTCTATCCACATTAGGGCATCAGCATGTTAAGTATAAACCAAAAAAACAAACAAATTCATCTACTGCCATACTGACAATCTCATCAACCTCTAGCATCCCATCAGGCATTCTACTGACAGGAAACTAAGGGATGACAGCTCATTCATGATAAGGTCTCATGTCCATGATCACGGCGGAGGCTTCCGATGGTGCTGCAGGATATAAGAGGGGTGGAGCAGATTCTTTAGGAACTCCCACTGGCACCCGGAGATGGTGAGCACACCCATGCTGTGATCACAGGCACCTCATGCGTTTATGTCACACACTCTGCGACTAATGAGAAATCAAAGCTGTTTGGCAGAACGGGGGAAAGCCTCCTTTGTCAGCTGCGCTTAAGGCGCATTTGGAGAAGTGGGAGTGTGATCATCCAGACAGGTGAGCAAGCAGGATAGAAGCATGGCAAATACGTGTTAGATAACCAGCATGGTGTGGACATGTGAAGAGGAGAGAGCGAGAAGGCAGAAGGATCATTACAGAAATCAGAAGTAGCTAATTAAACGTGGCTGCTCCTGGCAGAGCTACTTTGGGAATACGGGATAATTTTCTTGTGGTTCATATAAAAATATCTTGCTGAATGACAGTGCTCTTATCTAATAATAAACCAGAGATCAAAATACAAATCAAGAAAAAATAACTAATTTTGGTGGCTTTTATCGTGAAAATGCTTTAGGTGGCCCTTGTATGGATCACAGACTAATTTCATAACAGTTTCTCATAAATTAAAATCAAATGCTTGAATATTAGTGTGAAGTATTATTATTGTTATTATTTTTGTCCAACGACAAATTTTATTGCCAATGACTAGTATTTTTGACCAGCATCTGCCACCTACAAATGAACTATTCCTTATTTACTACTACAAATACATTTTATTATTTGTATTTGTAGTAGTGATGTCATTACTATTAATTCCAGGTCACTTATTAATTGCATATTATCCAATGACCAAATTTAACTTCAATGCATATATAAAACTATGAAAGAGTCCGTCTCAGACGCCCACACTTGTCTACATTTGTTTCAATCACAATTAAATGATGGGAAAATGTGTAATTAATTACTTTTTGAATTGATTAACAGCCTTACTGTAAATACAAATAGTAAATGTATGCATTAATTAGTTATTCCTAAAAAATCGGAAGAAGAGATTATCTTGTCATTTTAAACATGAACAACCCTGCAGACTCTGACAGTAAATTAAAGGAAACTTTAGGTTTCTCAAAATTTGTTTTAATTTTCCACCTTCATGTGAGTAGAATTCCACATGTTAGCAAACAAAACATAGCCTAACTGCAAAATAATTTATTGTTTATGCGTAAAATATTAAAATGAATAAATTAATTGCCACGATAAATGAGTTCATTTTGACAGCCCTAATTTTTAGGAGAGTTAAGCGAATAGGTGCACGCCTCCATATAGAAGGCTCCCTGTTTTGTACCATTTATGAATTAAGTCCTTTCCTGCAGGCTCCTGAGTGCACCAGCCTCGACCTCCTCACTGCATGGTGCCCTGCCATCCAGGACCCGACTCCATTAGTGAATTTTCGCTACAGAAGCCTCTGCATTTGATAAACATGTCGATGGTTTTCAGCCCATTGAACATTTCGCTGCTATCAAAACAGGACGTCCAGAAAAGAACGAAGAAAAAAAATCAATCTTGTTATCCGTAATGGTGAACCATCGTGGCACTCAAGTTTCAAACTCTTCAAACTCAAACTGTGGACGTCTGGTAAGATGATAAAGCATTATTTATTCCGTGCATTCGGAACCACATAACAGACAAGAAGACAGGATTGGGGTCTCTGAGGGGGAAAAAGAGAATGGCTGAAGTCAAATGTGAAACTGACAGAGCTTACACTGTGTTGCATTGTCCTCCAGACAATCCTCTGGCAGGCAGCGTTAAAAAAGAGAGAAGGAGAGAGAGACAGACAGGGAGGTTTTAATGAAAATGTATTTGCACAGCAGAGAACACTGGCTGCTTAATTAAGCCTCAGAAGGAACACAGACAGAATAAGAACTCATAATTGGACAGATAATTCATATTAAATCCTCCGGACGAAGGAGCGGCGTCCAGATGGATCCCATTCCCCAGCGTTGTCTCATCATCTCTAGAGATGTTTATCGAGAACTACCCAAAACTGATATCAAGGAGGAGGAGAAAAAGAGGTTAAAAAGAGAAAGGTACGGTAAGGTATCTCCTCACCGGCCCCTGAGATAATCCTTAATGAGAAATGTCCCTCATCTGAATTGGACTGTCAGCTACACGTCCCGTTCTAAGATCACCATCAGATTGGTAGAGGTCACCGCGCCGTGACCTCATCTGAGTTCGGAAGAGAATCGGAAGGCGCCGCGCTGATTTTTGCAATGCTAGTGAGTCTCAAGCCAGGAGCGATGACAACTTTGCACTTTCCGCTGCCAATCCGTCAACGAACACAAATCTGACCAGGAGACAGAGGTGAGGCATTCATTTCGGCCACTGAAGGGGGAAAGAAGGGGGTTCAATCAGCGGTGCCAGAGCCCGGAGAAGACGAATGGTGTTCCCTCCCTTACCAGTCGGTCCAGGCTGGTGCCGGCCGCGGTGGTGCGACGCTCGTCCGGGCCGTACGGCCTGAAGCGGCCGCTGAACGCGTCCGAGATGCCGCGGGCAGGCCTGGCCATTCCTGAGGCTTTGGGCTGACCGCATCCTTGAAAGACCTGCAATTACAGAAGATAAACGTGTCCGAGCGTCGTTCTGCGCGGAAAGGCTGGAATTACATGAAAACTGAGAATGACGACAACGACGTGCGTTCCAGTGTGCAAGAACAACACAATGGCAACTAAGGGTCAACGTAAAGCCAAGTGAACCGTAGCTGTGATTCTTCGGGGATCGCGACCGACCGTATGTAATTTTGCGGCTTCAAATTACGCGCCGCGCTCCGTCCGCAGGCAGAATTACCGAGAGGCCAACCGGCGGGTCCAATTATAACCTGACCTCAGCCAGAATTCCCCATGTAATACCCCTCCTCTCCTTGAGTATCTACAATTTGTGGTGGGCAAAAAAAAAAATGCAGCGCTGTTAAGCCAAGGTTCTCGCAATTATATCTGGCACGGTGGCTTCCAGGCCCTGCACTGATTAAAAAATGCCAAAAAAAGGTGCCACAGGTGCCTCCTTTAAATCTCAAACCTTCTCCATGATGAGAACCTCACACATGATTTTCAGATCCCAACTACTCTCTACTCTGGTCATGTGTGGGCGGAGCTTACGCATTCTCCCAGTGTTGGTGAGGGTTTCCTCCGGGTTCTCCTATTTCCCACCCCTCGTCCAAAGGCATGTACACTAGGTGAATATGTGAAGTGTGTGTGTGTGTGACCTCCAGTGGGCTGGTGCCCAACCCTGTGCCCAGTGTCCCAGGATGGGCACCGACAGACACGAGCAACATCATTCCTACTATTTACCAAAGTATGTGGATAAGGACCAGCCCGTCCTGTCACATGATATGTCATCTGCTGGTGGATGGATTGGTAAGAATGTTCTGAACTGTGTTCTGTAACTTATCTAGTGCAAAAAATAAGAAAAGACGAGGTGATGGTTGCACCTACTCTGTGGGAGATCTGCACGCTGTTGTCCTGCATGTTCATGATGGCTTCAGAGATCTTGACATCAATTGGCTCCATGACGGACTCGATGTTGAAGGGTCCCTCAAGCCTGTCCGTCACAAGCAACATGGCATCTGTCAAAATACGGTCGGTTGTACAGTGAGGGCAGATCGGGAGGGAGAGGCGATATATTCGGCACAGCAGGCGCTCTGTACGCTCTGTAACGGGACAATTGTCTGTCTGGAGAACAGATCCATTTGGGCCACTGTCACACACAACTTTCAGTCCAACTGGCAGCCAATCAGAAGCTCTTGACGTGTAGGAATCGCCGATATTCCAAACTCAGTCTACCCCTGAGCAGAATATAGAAGCAGATGGCTTCTATATTCTTATACATTTATTCCACGATATAGTTTTTCAGCTGTTAGTGGACCTGTGAGTACCTGTTAGTGTATCTTTATGTGTTTCATTGAGGTGTAGAAAAAGCTTTTGAGATTGACTGGTTAAAAAACATGTAAATCCTGTGTGGCCACAAACACACATACCTGGAATGGATCCTGTAGGTCAACGCAGGCACGACTGTTGAAAGAAACGAGTATCGCCGGTGGTTCACTTTAATATCTTTTTTAAAAAAAAGTAAGTGCTTTTCCATTTCCCACCAATTACCTCTAGCTGTTAGAAGAACCCTAGGCAAGTACACTCTAATGAAGAGAGCAAACATCTGACCTGGCTTTCAACGATCTGCCTGCCAGAAAAAATGGTTCACCTGTTAGAGAAAACTATGTGAAAACTATGTGATGAGCCGTCTAGCAGAGACTACAGTTACATTCTGAATACTGAACTCATTCACTATGAGACAATATTCAAAATGATGCTGTTTGCATCATCATATTCCAGAATATTCCATGCAATTCACAGAGTTCCACCTCAGAAAGTGAAAGTGATCGTCATTGTGAAACTCTGCAGCACAGCACA
Source organism: Denticeps clupeoides (assembly GCF_900700375.1). Classification (NCBI taxonomy): domain Eukaryota; kingdom Metazoa; phylum Chordata; class Actinopteri; order Clupeiformes; family Denticipitidae; genus Denticeps; species Denticeps clupeoides. The sequence goes on from NC_041715.1 coordinate 16,398,623, forward strand.
CGGTGCACACATTGAAATGTGTCCTCTGCTTTTTAACCGTCACCCTTGGTGGGCAGTGGGCAGCCATGACAGGCTCACGGAGAGAAGTGTGTGGGGACGGTGCTTCGCTCAGTGGCACCTTGGCGGTTCGGGATTACGGGACCGCTTCCTTACCAGTTAGACCACCACTGATGAGGCCAAGGACCAACCACAAGACCCCCAAAAAACAATAGTGTTGTATTATTATTCCGTGTAGTATTTTCAAATATTTCAAATATTATGTACATGGCAATAAACGCAGGACGAAACTATTTTGCGCTGCTTGTCCGTCTACTATTCTTAAAGTCTTCATGAGAAATATGAGATGATGGATACACATCTGATGTAAGGACTGGTGGGAGAGAGTCGTTTAAGACTGAATCCACTGATGCCGAATGAAGTTCCTATTCTGAAGCTGTGCTCCATGGTGGACAAAGTCCAGAGTCATTGTGCCCCAGGAAATGCTGGAGGAAAAAAAACGTTTATGGAGAATATAGCCATTCCTTCGTATTCTGTGTAATTCTTATTCCAAATATGATCATGAAAGAAAATGTATAAAAAATTGCTGACCAGAATATCGTCTAATCCGGGTTAAGCTCAGACTATTGCTGTCCATGTAAACACAGTGAAACTACATATTCCATTATGCTCAGGGTAAAATCGACCAATCCAGTCCACAAATGCTGCCTGCAGAGCTCACCAGGGGGAAAAAGTGCAAATGGAAGCAGTGCAGCACCGACTTGGCCACGATCTGACATGCAGTCCCCAGCCAAAGAATTCAGTTTTAGGGGGGTAAAAAAAAAAGGGGGGGGGATGTTATCAGATGGCACCACGGCGCATCAGACTTTAAACGCCACGGCTACTCGCAGATAAAGAGTAGGGCGGGTGGCAAAAAAAAAAAAAAAGAGTTTAAAGAAAGTAAAGGAAAAAAGAGGTTGCGAAAAAGAGAGCGAGAGAAAGAGAAATGTGTCAGGAAAGCTGTTGGTTGGGAGGAGGGGGGGTTGACAGTGTTTAGGCACAGGGACACACTCTGCAGTCACAGCGGGGACACTCTGTCCCCAAGCACAGCAGAGGGACTTAGCAGCGTAGAATGAATTGCTCTCATTTTAGGCCGCGGCGGCGAGTCTCCTCCGCTGTGTATCCGTCTCGTGTGGGCCGTACTTCACTCCCCAACCCTGTCCGCCACAGATAGGCCCACATCCAGCATGACAAAATCTGGTTATCAACGGTTAACACCATGCAAATCGGCTCATTTCACCCCTTTCTCTTCCTCCAAAGCTGCTACAAATTACAAGGGCAGGCAATTTAAAAAAAAAAAAAAAGTCTCTAATACAGAGACGCTAATGAATGGTGGGATTGGCCGGGAGTGTGCAGTAAATGCACAATCTACTTGTGTTTTCTTTTATTAAGGGCAAAGAGTTCTCATCGCTCTCGGCTCGTCGAAACGCTTTCCTGCTGAAGTGCCGGCTTGGTGACAGAGACAAATAAGACAACACAAAAGGCCAATATATTGGTCTTTGCTTTTGACTGTAATCTCCTGGGTGAAAAATGGCCCTGGTGTAATTTGGATTCTGTGCAGTGTGGCTCATCTGTGGCTCACTCTGGAAACTAATGGTGCAATGTGACCGTGTCAAAATGTATGTGCACCGACAGGGGAAAAAAAAATAAAAATGAATAAATAAATTAATTGTCCATGGCTCGGCCCCAGTGACAGACATATTCACCAAAAAAAGGCACCTTCCATTTGATACGTACTGTATATAACCATAAATGTACATAATAATTCTATATAGTCACTGTTGCTGAAAGAAGCTAGCAGAACGCTAGAGAGGAATAGAGTGAAATACATATTCAATATCAAACCTCAGCTTAGCAGCGCGGATTTACACCAAGGTCACGCGCTTCACCTCTGCTCTGTGGAGCGAAAAGTAAAATATTGTTTGAAACACGGACCTTTTGAAGGCAAATGAACCTGATTTAAAGGCTCTTATCACTTTGTCGTGTGCATTAGGCATTACTCAGGACATGATATTGGCATGCTGGCAGATATGGGCGTGTACGCGCCTATGGGATCTGCTGCTGAGGGATGAGGTGAAGCTTTGTGTAATGTGACGAGGAGATATCAGTTGGTACACGTGTGAAAGAACGATGCCGAAGGTGGAGTGAAGAGAAATGTCCATTATCAGTGGACCCAGTTCAGCATCGCTGCTCGGTTAAAGCAGGCTTCTGAAATGTCTCGAGCATCTGTCTCAGATTCTGTCAGTTCACTTTAAGGTGATTGTTTAACATATTATGTGCAAAATAAATTCCACCGATATACAGTATGTCATACGTAAGCCATTGTTGCCTCATGCATAGACCTTATATCTCCTATCAAATATTGACATTGTAAATGGCATGGAAATGTTTCAGGCAACAAATGTCCACTACATGGCTGAATGTAACATCGCTGGTCTCACTACTGTCTAATAAACCGCCCCTTTCACTCTTACTGGTACCCGCTTGTCACAAATCACCTCTCTTCTCCACCCTGCCTGTACTCTCTTCTTCGCCTCTCTTTCACACGTCCTATTGCTCAGGACTGTTTCACCCACGTATCTGAACTCATTAAACTCTTAACACATCTAAAATTGTTTTATCGGGTCATTTCCTAAACAATATTTTTCACGAAAATAAAAATACAAAATATGTCTTCATGCTGACTCTCATACGTGTGCAAGTTTATTCACATCATCTAAACAAGCCAATTTACAACATACCTCAACCCACACCATGCACAGCCAAGAAATTAGTGATTCTTTTTTTTTTTTTTTTTTAGAAAATTAGCATTTAGCAATGGTTTAAGTATTTACCAATATACAAATGGCCATTCTTAAAATGAACATCTCCAAAGAAAATTTCTGCATGAACACCACCTAAGAAAAAATCTGATATACATGAAACATGCAAGTAAAAGAAAGTGATGTTACAACTGTAATAAATCCAGTTGTTCATTCGTTCATCTTTCTGCATAAATAGTATTTTTAGAGGAACCCAGTCCTTCAGGGTAATTATATAAATATCAAAAGGGATAAAGTTCCTTTCGACTGCTGCGTCACAAGACTAATAGCCCGGTGCTTTGCGAATTCGTCTTTGCGAATTCTCCCCAAAATAAGGCCAAGTTCTCCAATCTGCCCCCACTTTCTATTTCATGTGCCCTGCAATGCTTTCAGAGCACTGACCTTGTGTCAAAGCTGCGCGTTACACCACGCGAGGAGCCGGCACACAAGCTCTCATCCTGCTGCAGCCACGGACAGAAAGCAACAGAGAGGCAGACATGCATCTCACATCGAAAATATTGGCCCGTTAATATTCCTAGGTTTATGGGCACAACACTCTGAAACCGAAGCATAATAAGCAGCCTTATTTAGGAAGGAACACTACGCTCCCCTGGGGATCGCATGTACTACACCGGTGCTGTCGAAACCCGGCAGCACAATCCAATAATGCAACATTTTCTACAGGATCCCGTTACTAATGGGAGCTGGGGGTCATTTAGTCCCGGCTATTTACTTCTTACCAGTGTATCCGTCCCGAGATCTGTAATCCCATCTGACAAGGGTGTTTCAACTATGTTGTCTCAACGTGTCGAGGAAACGCTTCGTTCCAGTCAAGATCCAGTGCTTGCTCGAGTGGAAAGCCACATGTTTCGAAAACAAATCAACGCCACAAAACCCCGGACGTGTTCTGGAGACGGGTCCAGACACTTGGCATGCCCGAAATCCGAGAGGGACGGACGGGTTTTGCGGGCCGTCCATCCGAACGATTTAATTACCAACATCCTCAGACACAATGGCACCGCTGGTTTCTGTCCACAAGAAGCAAAAGATGCCATGAACCAAGGCCAGGGAGACCACGTCCAGTGTACGAGACAGTGTGTTCATAATTTGAGAAGAAATGATCAAAAAACGACAGGAGAGGAGAGTAGAATACAAAAGGCCGGGTGGTAGCCTATAAACCAGACGATCACAAAGTCCCACTTACTACCATTGTGTCCCTGAGCAAGACACTTAACCCTGAGCGTCTCTGGGGGGGGACTGTCCCTGTAACTACTGGATAAGCGCGTCTGGTAAATGCCATGCTTTTATTATCCAAAAAGAAAACTAGAACACAAAGTCCAGGTGGGTAGCACCACAGCTGAAGGTTAATGTACCCGTTCCTCCCATAATCCACCACTGCCCCCAGCACCTTCTGCACAGCTGCACCCCATTAACGTCTCTCCACCGTGCTTCATGGAGGACATAATACAGCGTATTTGTATTCGTTGAACCCTGTGCTCCAGCATAGTTAAATAAGCCTCAGAGACCGCGGTACGCGTGTAAACAGCTATTATAAACCCATTTCCGTGGGGTTCGAGATGGACGAGGTGGAACAAGTGCGAAGGTGTCCTCTGTCAGCGCGAAGACATCACGCGTTTCTTCATCTCATTAAAGTAACACAGCGCATAAGGGAGACGCTTACGACTCATTAATGTCCCTGAAACGAACTGTAATCACATGTGGGCTATGAGGCCCAAGGCGTTAAGCACCTCTGATGGATGCGACTGCAGATCCAAATTACACAACTGCACGCTCAGATGATGTGTTATTCGATGCGTTATCAGGTTTCAGGTCAATTAATCCTGCTTTTTCTGTGGTGCACGAGACGGGGGCCTTTTTAAGTCTCGTGTGGGTCTCACATAAATAAATTAACACAAGCTAATTCATTTACAAATTGTGTCATGAAACATATAACAATTACAGTAATTAAGCTGCGAATGTCATTCTAAAACACGTAACCAATGGCTGCGTAAAGGCAAAGCACTAGCGGGAATTTTTTTTTGTTCTTTTTAATTATTTAGGATTAATTTAGGACTAAATCAAGAAGACAGCTTGGTGGGACTTCTTTAACAAAAAGGGCAAACATCCCACTGGGTGGCTTTGGAAAAATACGAAAATGGCATCAAAACAATAATCGCTTAATAATTTACGAAATTATTGCATGAATATTCAGCAAACTTCAATGAAGCCCCTTCGGAAGCCATGGGCGTTTATTTGTGTAAAGCCCATCCAGCTCTGCACGGCACTGAAGGCATCAGTGTTTTATTTCTTCAGGTCAAATCGCACAACTATTCAGCACGTAATTCATTTGCAAGTCATTTTCAGTCCTTGCAGCAGCTTCTTTAATTAAATGTGGCATTTTAAGAGGGAGTTCTGAATGTTTAACTTCAGGGTGCAAATTTGATTTGAAACCAGATGGCAACTGGAGATCCCCCTTCACTTCATACACACGTTCATTGTCTGCATAAATAAATGACAGAAGAATAAACAATGAATTCATCACTTTTTGGAATGCATACAGATAATGAGAAATATCAGTGGTGGAAATGAGGAGTAGCGTCTACGGCTGAAGCTTCGCACCTCCATCATCCGGGAGAGCTTGCACGGTGTGAATTTCCACCGGCTTCTCACATTGGCCTAGTGCAAAATTGGACAGAACCGCGAGTGTGTGACTGAATGGTGAATCCTCTTCTCTGACCCACAGCCCTAGTGTTGATTAAGTGATTGGAAGAAGAAAAAAAATTGAAATTGAATATTTAATAGATTACCAGATGCAATTATTTATGTCTCTGTGTGTGTGTGTATATATATAAGTCCAATATGACTATATGGTCTTAACACCAAATTCTCAGTAACAGAAAACAGATAGTGCTAATACTTTCATAAATAAAACACAGAAAGAACAGCTACAGTATACAGTACAGGCCAAAAGTTCTCATTCAATGTGTTTTCTTTATTTTCATGACCATTTACGTTGGTAGATTCTCACTGAAGGCATCAAAACTATGAATGAACACATGTGGAGTTATGTACTTAACAAAAAGTGGAGACCTGGACTCCACAGTCACCAGACCTGAACCCAATCCAGATGGGTTGGGGTGAGCTGGACCGCAGAGTAAAGGTAAAGGGGCCAACAAGTGCTAAACACCTCTGGGAACTCCTTCAAGACTGTTGGAAAAGCATTTCAGGTGACAACCTCTTGAAGCTCATCGAGAGAATGCCAAGAGGGCAAAGCAGTAATCAGAGCAAAGAAACTAGAATATAAAACATGTTCTCAGTTATTTCACCTTTTTTGTTAAGTACATAACTCCACATGTGTTCATTCATAGTTTTGATGCCTTCAGTGAGAATCTACCAACGTAAATGGTCCAGATAATAAAGAAAACACATTGAATGAGAAGGTGTGACCACACTTTTGGCCTGTACTGTACATTTATATACACCCTCTACCTCCAATTCTCCTCCATTCTGACTCTATTTTATTCTATTCGGTCAAATTTGTACTGAAGTTTTGTTGCTTTGGTATTGTGAATCGCTTTTTATTTCAAAGTCTGGAGTTCTGCCTGCAATGACTGAAAAATAAATAAGTAAATAAATAAACACTTAACATTTCAAACTCTAATGAGCCCAGTGCCAATTTTCATGCCACGCATGTGAAGTCCGTAGAGAGTTCCCTCAGTAAATGGGACTTTTCAGCGTGATTTTCTTTGCCTCTCACCTCCCAATTTGTGTTTAGACCTTGGCAGACAAAGGTATTTTTGTGCACGGTTTAATGAACCATCAAGATCTAATTACCTTATGGATACAAACCAGGCCAATTAAAGAAGGAACAAGCAAATAAAAATCAATGTACAGATCCTCTTACCCTCTGGTGACAAAAGACTGCAGAGAGGATGGAAATAATCATTATTTTTTATGGAGGGGTGAAAAGATAATGAGGTTATTTGCAGTGACTGAAGTGAAGTGATTGTCATTGTGAAACACTGCAGCACAGCACACGGTGACTCAACGAAATTGCTTCTCTGTATTTAACCATCACCCTCGGGTGCAGCCCGGGAGCAGCATTTGGGGACATTGCTTTGCTCAGTGGCACCTTGGCGGATCGGGATTCGTACCTTCTGATTACGGGGCCGCCTCCTTAACCGCTAGGCCACCACTGCCCCTGTAAAGTGCCACGCAGAAGGAGAAAGTGTTTAGCTGACCTGCAGCCCCGCCCGTCCACATTAATAATGAGAATAATGATACGAATGCAGAGGGCGCAGCGAAGTGGGTCAAGGTTTATTTCAGCCGCTGAATATTCTACCACATAACGAATGCTCTGCTGCCACTGGGTGAGTGAAACATCAATTTCACGATGTACGCCATGATTCTGTATCAGCAGGGAGAATCTCAGGCAATTTGTCACCCGGTCCAAAACACGACTTGCCAACTTTTTAATTTATTTATTTTGAGCCATTTTCACAGTGACACAGTTCCTCTGCCACGTGAATAATGTGTTTTTACGGTAAATCTACGGTGATTATGGTGAGCAAAACACAGGGTGTTCCTGAGAAGGGCCACCCATTTAGTCATCGTAACCACTGGTTACGTAGGAGGAGAGGCTGAAAACCCAGAGATTTATCTTAATAAGGCCTCACAAGCTGCACGTATGTTCAGACTGGCACATATCAGAAAAACATTTCCAACGTTCATGAGTTTTATGATTTTTATTTTTACTCAAAAAATCATGATTTATTTATTAGTTACTGACAAATAATAGACAGATCCCGTACAATGTAATAATATTTCCAAAAGAACTGCGCACTATGCCCTAAAATGACATTTTATCATGATGTCTATTAGCTTTACATAATTCTCAGTTTGAAGAGTTCAATGGACGTTTGTACTTTATGGTGGTTCATAAAAAGGACAAACATGATGTCATATTTATTTGGATATTTGCTGGAGACCCAGAATTGAATGAATGCAATAAAGCAAGTTCAACTAAATGCAAAAAAACATGGATTTGAATTAAGAAACATAATCTGTCGAAAGAAAGTCGAACAGTACAGCAACATAACACTATAATGACAATGTTTATGGAGTTGTTCTACAAAATACCTATGAATTATGCAAGAAAAGCTAGTTTTAAACTGCCACAGCACATAATCACACGACTGGATGTTTTCAACATGTTGGCCCCACCCTGATGACTCTTTCAACAATAGAGTGAAATTGGCACCCAGTTCAATGCCTGGGATGAAACACCAGTTTGTGCGTGAGTGCTTGCTTCACGTCCACTACTGAACTTCCGTGACCCCCTCGCTCAGCATCCCTCATCATCTGATTCCCTCCTGTGCCAACCGCTGAGGAATTTGTCACAGTTTATTTTTTTCCTGGTTGCGAGACCGAGACATTTTTCTATTCAAGAACAAACAAAACAACGTCCCAAGGGCAAGTAATGACTGGGTTGGACGGTGCCACGCACTCCTCCAGAACCTGCGGCTCTCGGCTGGTACCAAAATAGGCAACAAGCCACAGCATCTGACATTGCCATTCACCAAATCTTCATCAGCGCCCGTCCACTTGCTGGTTTCTAACAAACCGAATTACCTCACGCTGTAAATAGCGGCGGCGCGGAACGTAAATGTTGGGACTCCGTGTTCTGGACGGGGTGGATGTAGGCACAGCTGCAGAGTGAAGGAACATCTGCTCAGGCCTGCTTTTGGCAGCAACTCCGTTTCCTGCTCTGAGAGCGGGATGGGATGGGAGAAGGTCAAACGGAGGCTAATGTGAGTTGGTGGCCCTTTCTTTCCTTTAGCTCGTGTAAGTGTATTAATGCGGCGGCGCTCGCAGGTGCTGGAGAGGGGAAGGCGGCGCGGGATGAATCGGTTGCCGTTGGCGGCTCAAGTTTGCAGCTGCAGAGGATTTCCTGAGGTTTCCAGCAGCTTCTGGCGGGAGCGAGCTTCCCTTCCCACAATATCCCCTGATAGCACCCCGCCAGCGAAGCTGATCCGTACGCTCCCCTCGACAGACACAGCTGGAAACAGGATCCTGTCAGTCTGCGTGGTGCAAGGATTACATACCCCCCCCTCCTTGATCTGGTGGAGCTTGATTGTTCATTCATACTCAGAAACGCTGGTGAAGATAGGAATTAAAAAAATGACCTCAGATAATCAAAGGACTGTACATGTCACACACACACACACACACACACACACACACGGCCAGTTTAGAGTCACCAATTCACATAGTTTGCATGCGGTTGGGAGACGAGACGAAACTGGTTTCAAACTCATGACCTTGGAAGTGTGATGCATAAACACCATGTCAGCACATGGCCAAAAACCTATAGCAATTTTAGAATAATTACATTACTGTCACGTTGGGCTGGACATGGCGAAGAAGGAGGACGCATTTGCACGATGTCACAGGACAGGGGTTTATACGGTGGCCCTGAAGTGCAAACCACACAAACAAATTGAGAATCACAAAAACAAATTGAGAATCAAAATTACATTAAGAAACCGGAAAGGGTAGGTACCAATCAGCAACAGGAGACATCACTGATTGGACGACAGTCTTTCGTCTTTGGAACCGGACGTTCCTCTGCCTGTAGCGCATTTCGTTTGAACGGCGGAATGTTTTGTTCAGCTTGTGGGAAAAAGTTGGTGGAGGAGTCACTGAACTTTTGCAGCGGTAGTTGCCTCGTCTGTACAGTCCAGATTCTTTTAGATGCATTTTCAGTGTCCGCATACTAATTGAAATGTCATGATTACACTTGAGCATATGTCCAATCAGTGATGTCTCCTGTTGCTGACTGGTACCTACCCTTTCCAGATTGTTAATGTAATTGTGATTCTCAATTTGTTTTTACATTACATTACATTTACATTTACAGCATTTATCAGACGCCCTTATCCAGAGCGACTTACAATCAATAGTTACAGGGACAGTCTCCCTGGAGCAACTTAGGGTTAAGTGTCTTGCTCAGGGACACAATGGTAGTAAGTGGGATTTGAGCTGGGTCTTCTGGTTCATAGGCGAGTGTGTTACCCACTAGGCTACTACCACCCTTGTGATTCTCAATTTGTTTTTGAGATTCTTCTTTTGTTTTTGTGATTCTCAATTTGTTTTTGTGATTCTTCTTTTGTTTAGTGATTCTTCTTTTGTTTTTGTGATTCTTCATTTGTTTTTGTGAATCTTCTTTTGTTTTTGTGATTCTTCATTTGTTTTTGTGATTCTCAATTTGTTTGTGTGGTTTGCACTTCAGGGCCACCGTAGGTTTAATACATAATAAACGCGACAAGGGAAACATCACCAAACAATGACCTGACGACGAACAGACACGAACAGGAGAGCTTTATACAAAGAAATACAGGCAATAACAATCAAGAAAAATTCCACAGGACGAACATGAAACTCCAGTTCGAACTCCGAACCCGGAGTAACCCCTGCCGGACCGGATCATGACAATTACAATATGATATATTTGTAAGGGTGGGCAATATGGCAACAATATCATATCGAGCTCACACGCTCAAAACATTACGGAAAACCCTGCGCAAACACATCAGTATCCAGAGTGCAGATATCGTGATGTAAAACTGAAATGACGCCTCTGATTTGAGGGGATGGAATGGAAATAATGTCCCCTTTAAACGACACTACGATCTCTCCGCTTTGACAGATCATCAATGTATTCTAACCCTTCATGATTTAATATAACCCGCCCATACATGTTTGTGAAGGTGATGTTAAAAGAAATTCACCCTCACTGCACTCTATTAGCTGCTAACGCTAACAATGGTATAACGATGGCATTTCCTCACAAATTAGCATATTACAGGTAACTCTAATACTTACCAGTACAGATGCTAAACTAATAAATGTGACTTTTTCTCACATTCACTGAAAATGTTCATGACTGACTGACAACAGAGTTAAATATCAAGTCATATTGGTGTCTCGAATGTAAAAATTGTTAAGAGACAATCAAACACAATCATGCCAATGCAGGCAACTGCTAGCAACACACACCAACATCATCTGACACTTTAAATTGCTTTTCTACAAACTCGGAACCGCCGCGGCACGATTCTGACAAGGAGAACTTGCTTTTCTGACATCCTGCTTCTGAGGAAAGTGGCCACACTTCCTGTCTTACAACGTTCTTGCCGAAGGGTTTGGCAGAACATCGTGCTAACATGTTATTGCGTCGTCCTCCAGAGATTCCCTCCCGGTCCTGACATTTCTGAATGCGGCGCGTATCTGAACGGAGCATTACTGAAGAAAGAAATGTCATGACAGATTCGTATCGCGCCTTTGAACTTCACACACCATTGAAGTGCTATCTGAGCAGCCATATGATCCCCATGCCTGCGTCTCCGCAGCAGGAACCCCGGGTTTAATGAATAATGGGCTTCTGAATGTGCAAAACCACCTGCTGGAGAAAGTCGCGCCGGCCAACTTCGACCTTTGAGAGACAGGGACAAACTCACCGATGTACTGAGTCCATTCGGGGTCCAGGTCGGCCTGGTTGGCCAGACAGCCCTTCACCACATTCAGGCAGTAGTTCCTGCAGGGCTTCTCTGACGCCATGCCCTGGCAGTAAGGGCAGTACAGCATTTTGGTGAGCGCTCTGATGCAGGCCGGGGTCAAGTTTACCTACAAGGCCAGAGAATCAATTACTGACAACGTGAGACACGTTACGACTCTTTATTTCTACAGAACAATCAAGCAGCAGTTCATCGCAAAATAGGATAGAAGTTATTTTCATTCTGTTATGTGTAAGTAACCACACTTGACATGATAAATCACTTAAGGACAAAATGTTTAATACATGACCAATAAAGTATGACCTCGTGTGCATTACAATTGTAATATTAGATTATATTAGTCATAACTGCAGAATATCTGTCAGACCAGTGGTTCTTCTCACAATGAGCATGACCTCAGAACATGTTTGGCATCCAAAATGGGTGATAGTAGCCTAGCGGTTACACACTCTCCTATGAACCAGAAGACACAGGTTCAAATCCCACTTACTACCATCGTGTCCCTGAGCAAGACACTTAACCCTGAGTGTCTCCAGGGGAGAACTGTCCCTGTCACTACTGATTGTAAGTCGCTCTGGATAAGGGCGTCTGGTAAATGCTGTAAATGTAGAAAAAAAGAATCAGTTTGATGCAATTTCATTACGATATGGACATTATTTATTATTGACTGACATCCACTCACAATTCTGCAGGTGAAGATATCAACTGGGGATATTAAAAATAATAACAAAACTGCATTTAAATGCACAGCTCCTGGCTAGTACCGTTAGAGAAAGCTGCAGCAGAGTAGTTTACAATACAGTCTCAACCAGGTATCCTGATGGTGCTGATTGCTGTGAATATCTGGTTTGAAACTCCCACTTGTGTCCTCCAACTCAGTGTAGTGTGACATTGAGGAAAATGGTCTGACAGCAATGCTTTACCCTACGTTACCGGGCTCTTCTGTTATCAGCACATAAAGCACCAGCAGACGTTCTTCTTGACCACAGATCAAGAGTTTTAATTTTCTCAAAGGACAATTCAAACGTTTCGAGAGACTGTAGCTGGCAGCGCCAGACAAGATATGGTTACTAATTATGTCTCAAACTTTCAACATGGATTTTGCATGCTTTTATTCGACAAGTTGCTGAAAGGACCATGGATGCCGTGAATGATTCAAAAATCATCATTCAAAGATGACTTTGGTTTAGATAGTTTAATGTTTATGCTGTATTTTCTGCAGCTTGTCTTGCAGTGAGAAATAAAATAGAGACATTAGAATGATTTTGAGGGTGTTCAAAACAAGCCTCTTTCTAACAGTTGTCACTGTAATAATTTCAAACTACAGTACAGGCCAAAAGTTTGGACACCTTCTCATTCAATGTTTTTTTTTTTATTTTATGGACCATTTACGTTGGTAGATTCTCACTGAAGGCATCAAAACTATGAATGAACACATGTGGAGTTATGTACTTAACAAAAAAAGGTGAAATTTCTGAAAACATGTTTTATATTCTAGTTTCTTTGCTGTGATTACTGCTTTGCACACTCTTGGCATTCTCTCGATGAGCTTCAAGAGGTCGTCACCGGAAATGGTTCTCCAACAGTCTTGAAGGAGTTCCCAGAGGTGTTTAGCACTTGTTGGCCCCTTTGCCTTCACTCTGTGGTCCAGCTCACCCCAAACCATCTCGACTGGGTTCAGGTCCGGTGACTGTGGAGGCCAGGTCTCCACTTTATGTTAAGTACATAACTCCACATGTGTTCATTCATGCCTTCAGTGAGAATCTACCAACATAAATGGTCATGAAAATAAAGAAAACACATTGAATGAGATGGTGTGTACAAACTTTTGTTTGTACACACCTGAACTGTATATAGCAAACTTTAGTCTTAAGAATATTATAATAATTATTATTATTGATTCACTGCCCTGTTTACTTATATCTAAACAGACACACACACACACCCACCTACACAACCAGTCAAAAGTTTGGACACACCCACTCATTTATATGGTTTACATAACAAAACAGAAGATACAGGACTATGAAGTAACACATATGCAGTTATGTAATAAACAAATAAATAAACAAAAAAGAGCAAACAACATTTGATTCTCTCCAAAGTATGGAGCTTTTGCATTTGCCAATGTTGGACAACAGGGAACAGTCATGAAGGTTTGTGCAGAACACTTGCTTATGTCTCTAAACATATTTCTTGCATTGGATTCTTCAGAATTACTCTGTCTTAGTCTCCATAACCACCACAGGGTAGGTGCATCCAAATTCTGACCTGCTAGTGTTCAGTGTTGGGCACATTACATCAAAAAAGTAGTTAGTTATAGTTACTAGCTAGTTCTTTCAAAAAGTAACTGAGTTACTAATTGAGCTACAGCATTATACAAGTAACTATATAAGTAGCTTTCAATATGTTAAAATCGTGGAGGGTGTGGCTGCTATCAGCTTCCACATTCTTGGCCAATAGTTCGTGTGAAATGATGAGAGGAGCTTCACTGGGTTTGTATTGCTTGTGGATAAAGACTGAGTTCCATGGCATAATATATATTCAATAAATACATTCTAACCTTTAATTTAAACAAGGGAAAAGTCATGTCTGTATTTCCACCGTAAAAGCGCTACTTTTGACCTTGCCATTGCTGTGTCTCTCCTGCATGTGTATTACATCCCAGTACATCCCACTCACTTCTGCATCTGTTTGGCTCATCAAGCTTAGCCAATCATCATCGCTTATGCGATTGTCTGGCTCCTCATCAAAGAAACTAAAAAAGCTTTCCTGCTGGTCGGATGAAACTCCTTAATTACAGTAATGAACCGCATCAAAATAATTAGGTAAATCATACCCACACTACCCAGTTTTTAAGTGTAAGAGCAGCTGGACCACAACGTCCACATGATGTGGGGTGGGATTTTTTTGCATGGGTTAATCTGCATGTGACCGCCTACTGGGGGTTTACGAGCATGGTTTATACATTGTGTGTCAATGTTGGTGATGTTGTGGGGACAGCAGTGTTACCACCGGAGAAGGGGAGGGGACGACCTGAACAAGGAGGTTACTGTGGGCACACACTGTTTGGCCGATTGCTATTTCGGCTGATGGGTTGGTGACATTTAGCAAAGTGCGGGGATTGCTGTGATAATTTGGAGTACTCCTGTCTGTCCCGCTATTGTATGGCTCTAACTGCAATATGCATTGCCTGCCTAAATTGTATCTCATTGTGTATTTGATAATCTTATTGATTAAAGATGATGACATGAACAGCTGCATTTGAAAAGTAGTTGGGGGGTAAATCTTAAACGCACAGAATAGGTGTGGGCTAATAAATGAAACAGATTAGTTATTAGTGCATGTTAGTAGGTAACAAATGTGTACAACATAAAAGATTCCCAATTTAATTTAAGTTTTAGTTTGTTTAGGTATTTCTTAAATAAGGTAATATTTATTAATAATATGCAGTGTTCATTAGAATTTACCCTATTCGGTTGAGTATATCTTAACTAAAATTCTATTTACTAAAAAAATTGTATATAAAGTAGCTTAACAAAATGTGTGCAAATTGTTCCCTTAATTTTTGTTGGGGTAGATTCTATAGGTTGTTTTTTTATAGTGCGGGCTCCTCATCTGCCAGACGTGTTTTTGTCTGCAAGCACTGAGAGCATTTGCAAGACAGAAGGTCATCTGAAGTCAACAAAAGAGATGACAAGGACAATGTGCTGCCGACTCCTTGCAAGAACACGCATTGTTTGATTGGGTGATGCCAGAGGAGCTGGCTGGAGCACTCAGACTGCTGCCAAGCGTGCTAGACTTTAAAATAAATAGCGGAGAAAAAAATAAAACGTTTTACAGGGCTTAGTGAGGATTATTCTCTTGAAATCTTTTCTCTAATCGGTCCTTTTTAAAAAATATATGTTTCTCTTTTTCTATTCTGTTTAACATGTGCACTGAACATAGAAGATGTATAAGATGCAATTAAAAGTTCACTTTTAAGGTTACTTTGTGGGATTTTTTTTTTTTGTGCTCCACTTTGATGTCTTCCTCTCTCAGCGCACAAGTGTGTATCCACGCAGTGGGAGTAGACAACTGCATCAGCTGTGTCCTCAGAGACTGGTTTGAAGAAAGGATCAGAAAAACTCATCCTGACAGACGGGCACGTGCCCCCGACATCAAATGTTGCCCGGCACTGCCCGGCATGGACCAGTGTCGGTTTCGTCATGCGGCTCACTTCACGCACGCGTCTGGAGAGAGAGGCTTCGCGTTGGACGTGGCCGTCACGTTCCGTGGTCCCTTTCTGATGTTATTAATCAGGTAAACCATCATCGGTGGAGCTTAGTGTGGTGACCTGTGCAAAATCCACAAAAAAATAGCTGGGTTGAACTGTACTTGTTTCATTTTTTTTAATTACGTGTACTGACGCCACAATTTTGACCCGTAACACATGCTGGTCTGGCCGACTGAAGTGAAGATAATCGAACTGTAATTATTCTGCCTGGACCTCATCAAACAAAACTATTTTAAATCATGCAAGTTTTAGGCTTGAGGTTTGTCGTATTTCCGCTTTCCTCTTCAAATTATTGATGCACTTTTTAGTCAGTGTCAGTGTACCTCATCCTGTGTGGCTTTTACTACTGGTCTTCTGTGTTGACCATCAACAGTGAAGCTGCCTGATGCTTCTGCAGATGACTAGTCTGAAGAATGAAGTATATGAAAGGGATTCAGCTACAGCAAGCTGATGGTTACATAACTCAGTTACACCTTGAACTCATGTGGAACAAAAGAAAATGGATTGTTTACATAGAACTTATCTTCAAATTGTAAAATTTACTTCACAAAAGATTTTAAGTGAATCATCATGCTTGCATTAATTGGATTTTTTTTTAAATAATACAATTCAGACAATTCAGATTGAGGCTATAGGACTTGCATTTATCTTTCTGATCAATAACTAGCCTGCTCATGATATCACTGTAGGCTACAACCCACTGTATAGGTCTCACATCAAACAGAATATATCCACTATGATTAATTTATGGCAGAAGAAGAGCCACTACTTATGTAAGCAAACATTGCAAAAAAAAAAGGGCAAAAAATTGATTTCAGCGCTGCCTGGGGTCAGCTTCTCTGAATGTGCCGCAGGCCGTTGACTTTAACAGAGCTCAGGCCCAACTGGAGTCATTACAAGACACAGCAGAAGTCTATCTGCACGTCTATCTTCAGAATTATGGCCCATGGGCAGATTGGGAAGCCAGAGCTGGTGAGTCAGCTGGAACACAAGAGCCTGGAACATGAGGGTTTTTCTTTGGAAACAGACACACATGCTGTATACAGTTTTTGTATTTTTGTACAATATTATATGTATTTTATAAAGGTTTATATTGATTGTCAGGGTTATAAAGAAAGAAAGACTTCTTAATAGTATAATATTTCACACCTATTTTACAGTGTGCTTTGGAGACTAGGTGTGTGTGTCTATTTATTTATATATAAATAGACACACACACACACACACACACCTAGTCTCCAAAGCACAAAGGCTTCTCTGGGCTACTTCGCTGTGTTAAGTGTCTCTTCTCTCCCCATCACGGAGTCCATTGCTACTATACTTTTTATTAGTATTTGTAACATTTTTAATTAAAAAACCTTTACAGGAAACTCTAAACTGTATTACATGTCTCTAACAAAAATATATAAGCTTATATAGTGGGGCAAAAAAATATTTAGTCAGCCACCAATTGTGCAAGTTCTACCATTAAAAAGACGAGAGAGGCCTGTAATTTTCATCATAGGTATACCTATTAATTAGAAAGAAATCCAGAAAATCACATCCTCTGATTATGGTGGAAAATTAGTATTTGGTGACTAACAAAAGTTCCTTTGTTATACTTTGTTATATACCCTTTGTTGGCAATGACAGAGGTCAAATGTTTTCTGGAAGTCTTCACAAGGTTTTCACACACTGTTGCTGGTATTTTGGCCCATTCTTCCATGCAATCTTAAAAAATCAGAGGATGTGATTTTCTGGATTTTTTTCTCTTTTTGTCTCTCATGGTTGAGGTATACCTATGATGAAAATTACAGGCCTCTCTCATCTTTTTAAGTGGTAGAACTTGCACAATTGGTGGCTGACTAAATACTTTTCCCCCCACTGTATATATAAAAAATATACAAGCAAAATGAATGTACACACCCCTGTTAAAAGGGCAGTATTTTATGATGTAAAAATTAGACTGTAATTTCAAAACCTTTTCTCACTTTTAATGACTTTTGGACCCAAACCTTCAGACTTCTGCTAGAAAGCTGAAGATAAGGAGAAATATCACCTTTCAGCATGACACCGACCCCAAGAATACATCCAAATCGGAAAAAAGAATGGCTTCACAGGAAGAAAATGGAAGTTTTGAAATGGCCTATTCCAGAGCCCAAACCTAAATCCAACAGCAAATCAGTGGGCTGACCTGAAAAGCGATGCCCTCACATATCTGACAGATTTAGAACATTTTTGCAAGAATATGTGGGCAAATACTGCCAAGTCAACGCGTGCAATGCTGACAGACTACCTAAGAAGACCGAATGCTGTAATTAAATCAAAAGGTGGGTATTAGTATTAGTTTAGTATTAGTATTAGTTTATCGACTTAATTGAATGTCCTGTTCTGAAAAGTGTAAATCACAAAAAAATAACATCTTACCTTGGATACTCTATTTGCCACCTCTCGGCCAACCATGAGCCCCTGGACGAACGTGCGTGCCGCGATGAATGCCCGAGTAACCTGAGATTTGAGCTTCCTGGGCACATCTCCAAAGGGCTTGAGCTGGTCCATGTACTTGTTGATGCATTCCAGATAGTCCTCTGTGATCGAGTACTGGGAATTGAGAAGCTGGAACATGCGTTCCAACAGCCGCGTCCAGAAGTCATTGAGCATTTCTTCCAGGTTGACGTTTCCGCCTGTGTAGTAGCGTTTCAGCTCGGCAAAGAGGTTCTGGAAGACCTCGGCATTCTGCATGTACGGCTTCCCATATGTCCGAACAAACATCTCATTCAGGGACCGCTCTGTGTTGTCCAGGAGCTCCAGGAAAAACTCTGTATAAAACAAGTTGAGTGTTAACTAGATAAAGTGACATTTTTACATGTGTGATTTAGGTTAATAACATGATATTTTTTTATGCATTTTATGGATACAGTTTAATACAGTAATTCCAGAAAGTACGATACATTTACCTCATCATAAAATGGACAGTGAATGACTACAATAATTTGTTAGAGCAGTGTTATTGTAATGCCGCGCAAGTGAAGGAGTGATGAGGCAAACCGCTCACACAAAAGAAAATGGAGTGATGGTCAAAAGAACACCAAACAGCATACAGGGAGCGGCATCCACACAGCCACTTCCCCACGCATGATAGCGCATGATGCACACATTCTGAAATACGGTATGAAGGGTTCTATTCACCCACACCAAACGAGCGGCGGCTCACACACCCATGATTCGGTGGGGACAGCGCACACAATGGACACACGTTATTTGGGGGCCGCAGTGTACATCTGTGGGCAGCCCTGTGATTCAATGCCATGGGCACCAAGGCGTCACATTTTCTCACACAGTACAATAAATAATGAATGCATTAGTTACTTTCTCTCAGGGGGTGAAATTCAAACCACACCATGCATCTTGTGAAAGAGAAGGATGCATGTTCCTCATCTTGCATCTTCCCTGCACTGGTCAACCTGTCACACTATCATTTCTGTTGACTAAAAAAAGTTGTCTGGACCAAGACATAAAGACTGTCAATGGCCAGATGTACATTAAATATGTATTAAATATGTTTTATGTATCTGTATTAAAAAAAAAAAAAACACTCTTAACTTCAAAAGAAAACTGCTCACAGCCAACCTACCTGTAATGTTAACTTAGCCTCTAAAATGAAGGTTAAAGCGTGATAAACTAAGAAACTGTGAGAGAAGATGTTTTTTGTTCTGTAGGCATATACAGGATGAAGAGCTTTGATGGAACAGGACCTGTGGAAAGGGGATCTAGTAGGAGGGATTCTGGCTGCCAGGTCGATCCAGCATAACCACCAGACTTGGACTGGAAAAAGGATGACTCAATTTGGCTAATGATTGCTCTTTAGTTCACTTGATGGAAATGTCATTTACTACATTTAGTAAAGTGAGGATGAGGTGGTGGGTCGTGACCCAAACACTTAAATAACTAAACAAAAAAGTGCTTATGGGAAGGAATAAGGGCCACCATCTCTGCTCATATTTTTAGTGTTGAGTAAAATATTTTTTAGCTTTTGTTTAGGTCTGAGATAAATCCAAAAAGTCATTTCAACTGGCAGTATTCAACACCCTGATGTGGTATGTTGCATTTAAGATGTGCAATGGCAGGGTCAAGACAGGGAGCAGAGCTTTTCCTTTTGAGTAAAACCTGGATATTTCCATTCTAATTTTAGACAAGTAGGTCCAAGTAGCTTGTTTTCTATCTGTGACCACCAGATATTACATGTTCATTTTTCTTGTGAAAGCTTACAGGGAATATTAATCTGTTTTTTGCTGTTCACATTCAGGGTTGAGATGTACATGTATGTGGGCAAGATTTATTTGTAACAGGAAACTTCCTAATATCATAAAATCTTCATTCATCCTCTTCAAAACAGGTTATTATATTGGATGTTGCAACAAATCACAGCACTTATTCCATCTGTTTCAGTCAAATATTTATTTGCTTGGTGTGTGGCCGTACTTTTTTTTTATGAAAGCACAATTCAAGGGATATCTGATATTGTTGTTCGTTGCTTACTTTCTGACATATAAAACATTGCTATACACAAGGGAAGCATATAGAAGCACCAGCTTCGATATCAGTTCAGTTCACATACTGTATTCTATACATATTTATTGTGCCAGCTACCAGCTACAACACACCATAAATACAATGTTTTTAGTCCCGAACTACTCAGCATAAATAACGGCTAAGAAATTACTCATTTTCTCTGCACAGCTAAATATGAGTGATGTGTTACAGAATTTCTCTTAGGACATAGTTGTAAGTGTGCTTCTCATTGTGACAAGCGTCAATATACAGATATATACTTAGTAGAGAAGAATTAAAAATAAAGATTTGTCAGTAAGGTTAAAACATCCACTGTGTATTAATGCATTTAACTTTATCCTTACTCATAACAGATTATTATTAGTCAGAATTAGCCATAAATTAACCAGAATTTCATGAGGAAGACAGAGACATTGGGTAAAAAAAATTAATGCTAATTAGCGTACAAGATGAACAGAAGATAAGAGGTACGTTCAGCTGTTACTAATCTTCAAAGGGACACTCTGGCGCTCTCCATCTCTCTTTCTCTAAATATAGAGTAAGAAATGCTGCCGCGATAGTGTGCGAGTATGTGGACGCGGTGGAGTGGCTGGTGTGAGGAAGGCCTGTGGGCCGTAGTTAATTACAGACGCCTCTCCCGAGATCAGACCAGCAGACAGCCATGCTGCTCCACGTTTAATACAAGTCAGCCTGTGAGATATTATGATCAACCTTGAAAGCAATTGCACACGCCTCTAATGATAATGCCGAATACAAACAGATTCCAGCTCCTGGATTACCTTACTGACACGGCCCAGAAAGAAAAGCGGTTTATATTGAAGTCAAGAGAGAAAGGCACTGAGAAAGGTGTCCCTGAGAAAGGCACTTAACCCTGAGTGTCTCCAGGGGGACTGTCCCTGTATGTACTGATTGTAAAGCTCTCTGGATAAGGGTGTCTAATACATTCCTTTACATTCTCAGAAGTTTTATGTAGGTCTTGTTGGTCCCCTAATACTGTATCTGAAGTCTCGGTGCAGAATTACAGCCAATTTTGAGCCAGTCACATAAAGGGATTTCACCAGGACGTGCCATTTTGTTGTCTGTAGCTTTAAATGCTAATGAGGCGGAAATGACATCACCATCACCATTCACCAACCACAATGTTTGGTGCAGACACCATGTAACCTTTCCCCTTATGACGACATAAGGGGACAAATTCCAGGTCCAACCATCTGAGCGTCTGTTCTCTGAACGGTGAAGCAGAATGTGAAGCACTCTTTACACCCATCGCCATTTCTGGCCACTGCAGACAGGCTAGACAGGCTAAAATTATGTTTGCAACACCTGGTGGTCTATCAAGAAAGGAATGTGCATTACACTCAGAAGAACATACAAATAATAACAGAATGACTTAGGGTGCAGCCTCCGGTGCGCAAGACTGCTGTTTCTATCTTTAATGCCTCAGCAGGAAACTCTCAGTTTTCCTGACAGGAGACCACAGCCAGGCACCCGTCCGTCTGCCAGGGGGCTGCTGTGCCCGGAGGCGTATGCTGTCGGGCTCGGGGTGGGGGGCTAAAGGACGTGCGCGACGCGTGCTTCGCCAGGCACCTTGATTATGTATGCACTGCGCGGCAAACACCCGCACCGATTAATTTTTTAACAGGGTCCTGCAGAGTCTTAGGTGCGGATGCAGTGAGCGAAACTGTGTATGGGGGTAAGACCTGTTTTCATATTTAGAACATCTAGTCTTCACTAGAATGAAAACTTCTCCACTTTCATCACCTATATTCTGTCCGGTGTAACTGGCACGAGCTGCAAGGCCTGAGCACTATTCACTACTTTACTTTTTTTTATTATTATTAAAAAATGTAAAAGGAAGTCATGTGTTTTATTGAGCAAATACCAAATCCACATCAAATCATCCCAAACTGTCCCTGGTACTCCGGGTCAGGTTTTCGTATTGTTCCATTGTCCTGTACGTAATCTACTTAAGTACCTGAATGTGTCTAGGCTGAGTATGGGGATCATCGACATACCCTCGTTACATGTTTCTTGTCCATGTAATGTTTGCCTGTCATTAAACCCTTGTCATTTCCATGGAGTTGTGGGCGTACATCCTTCCATGTACCATGTTCCCGTGACACAACTAGACATTTTTAGAGTTGTGAAAAGCTCATTACTTATAGCCTTGCTAACATCACCAAGATCTTATGAAAACACCACACTAATACACATAAATACAAAATATATGAGTATATAAAAACAGAACAGAACATAGAGCATACAGTAATAATCCCAGGCATTTAAAAAAGACGCCAAAGAAACAAAAAAATAAAAAATAAAGCACTAACAACAGCACTGACTGACAGCCCATGCTTCCTGGCCTCTCCTGGCCACACCCCCAGGACTTCACTTGGTTGGGGTCTGATGGATCTGACCAATTTGAAATCCCTTCAGCAGTATTTATTTTCTGTAAGCTCGTTATTTTAGTCTCTTTGTCGATGCTGACATTTCCCCTGAGGCACAAATCGTGATGTAAATGTATGTATGTCTGGGATTTCACTGTAACACTGAAAACACAGAGCATTCAACACAGAATTCATACTGCACTGTTCAAGGGATAATCAGCATGGAATCAATGTGTGTGTGTGTGCGTGTGTGTGTATAAATACAATACAGGCCAAAAGTTTGGACGCACCTTCTCATTCAATGTGTTTTCTTTATTTTCTGGACCATTTACGTTGGTAGATTCTCAATGAACTCATCAAAACTATGAATGAACACATGTGGAGTTATGTACTTAACACAAAAAGGTGAAATAACTGAAAACATGTTTTATATTCTAGTTTCTTTGCTCTGATTACTGCTTTGCCCTCTTGGCATTCTCTCGATGAGCTTCAAGAGGTCATCACCTGAAATGGTTCTCCAACAGTCTTGAAGGAGTTCCCAGAGGTGTTTAGCACTTGTTGGCCCCTTTGCCTTGAATCTGCGGTCCAGCTCACCCCAAACCATCTCGGTTGGGTTCAGGTTCGGTGACTGTGGAGGCCAGGTCTCCCCTTTTTATTAAGTACATAACTCCACATGTGTTCATTCATAGTTTTGAGGCCTTCAGTGAGAATCTACCAATGTAAATGGTCATATATATACTGTATATATTTTTAAATAGCATTTAACAATCCACCATCCAATTTTGTTTGAACAATCATACAACAAATCAGTAAAAATGAAAATGGCAAGAATATGGCAAGCATGTTTTGAGCTGTAATTACTTCTAACCCCAAAATACTTGGCAAATATACCTAAATGCCTAGTGTGTGTGTGTATGTATGTGTATAAACAAAATTGGAGGACGGACAAAATATATACCGTAAGATATACAGTAAGTGTTTTCCAGTCCACTTTCATTGGCTAATGAAATAAAACATTGTTTTCTGTTTTCAAAATGACCATATTACACCGTTCACACTGCACTCCATTCATTCCAGTTGGATATGTAGGAATTCACAAAACCGCCCCTCTAACTGAAAAACAGCTTCGGTATCTGCGGGAAAATAGGAGCAACTCCTGGAAATTCATGCCCGTTCCGAGAAGATTAACTTGACTGACAAAGAAAACCTGAAACCAATTCCATAAACAAATTCTCAGTAGGCTTGTTTGGGCTCCAGCAGCTGCGGTGCCTCCAGAAATCTCCCTGAACGTAGCAAATAAGTGTGTCAAACGCTGCACACAGCATCCGTCCTGACACTCATTAAATTATGCAGAGTGGTAGCCTTCCTCTTGAGGAACAGGGCGCCTCCAGCCATGTGCTTAAGTGCTGACCAAACCCTGTTCGCGACCACATCTGAGCCGTTTCCGGAAGCCACTGGGTTTCAGAAAAGCACACAAGCGACCTGAAATTTCAGATTCTATTGATCGTGCCATATGAACTCCAAAACGGTGATGTTCATATACATTTTTGTATAAAAACTAGTTGTTAATCTTTAGAAGGTCTTAGTAATACTGTACTAAAACAGTGTGTTTTTTTATTAGTGGTCGTGATATCAACGTATAGCTTTTACCGTATCGAGTGGCCACAGGAGAAAAAAATGCAATTCTGTACTCTGCATGTGATTCTGCTGTATATTTACAGGTATATTTACAGGTATACCATGCACATAACATCATTTGCAATGATGTTATATTTAGCCATTATAGACAGATCTGACAAAGATAAGTAAAAATATAAGTAAAATTAAATAAAGGTCCTGAATATTTACAATTTAAAGTAAGGAGTGAATATAAAGAAAGCACTGAGTTATAGTGCAGGTAAGATGATCCAGGTTATGACCCCATATATGGACAGGATTTTAAAACATTTAATCATCAACATATTTGAAAAAATCAAAAAAGATTAAAATATATTTATAACAAATCAATTTATAACAACTGACTTTTACTGATCAGCCAACCAGGCTGCCTAAAATTATGGATCCGCGCCACTGTACAAAGCCAGTATGGCAAATTAGATAGACTGTTTATTCACATATTTTTTACCTACTAAATTGTTGTACAGTCAGGAAGAGGCTTTGTGTGATGATGATGATGATGATAATGATGATGATGATGATGATGATGATGAAATGTCAGTGCCGTGCCATGATGACAGGGGGGTACTGACTTGCTACAATGTGGGGATGCAATGAGGCGGCGGCTAATGTAACAGCAAGGCTCCTTGAACTGTGACCCAAAATACATCATCCTTTTTCCAGGAGACAGTGATGCACCCACCGGATCCTTCCTGTCCCAACGTATTCCTGTCTTCTTTACACATTATTGTCAGCCGGTGACACAAATGGGAAATTATCCACAGGCCAGATTGTCCCATTTAACAACACTCAGGGGCTGCAGCCTTTGAAGTACGGGGTCTTAAAAGGCCATGCCTGAAATGGGACACGGCTAATGATGTGGCAGGTTGGGACGAAAACAATGATCAGCAATGTTCTCCTTGGTTCTCTTGGTGTTCAAAGGTTGTTATTTCAGCACCAGGTTGCCAACCTCAGGACCTGTTCTCGGTAAGCTGCCTCGCCCCTTTTTGAGGTGAGGCCGTCCACAGTGGCGTCATCAGCAAACTTGACTCTGATGTCGTTGACGTGGGCCGCACCGCGGTCGTGGGTGTAGGGACAGAATGAGAGGGGACCGTGGGGAACCGGCGTTCAGTGTACGAGTGCAGAAGAAGTCTGGGGTCGGTTTGGTAAGTCTTTTATCCAGGCACGTGTTTGGGGGGGGTTTGGCGAGCCAAGAGTGTCCAGTTTAAGGATGAGAATGTCAGGAAATATTGTATTGAGGGCTGAGCTATAACCATGAAACTGTCACTGCTTCAGATGGCTCAGTGCGGAGTGGAGAGCTACGGCAATGGCGTCCTCTGTGGATCTGTCTGCACGATATATCGGATGGGGTCATCTCCTGGACAGACCGCATCACAGTGGTCATTGGGAAGGCACAGCAGCAGATGCACCTTTTGAGGGTCTTCAGAAGGTATAACCTGGACTCCAACCTGCTCCTGACCTTCCTGAGGTCTGCTGACGAAATGCATCGCAGTCTGGCAAACAGGGAGAGGCTTCAGAGAGTCGTAAAGACAGAGCAGAAGATCACTGGCTGTCCCCTCCCTGATGCTCAAGAACTGCACCCACCCAAGCACTCCTCAATACAGGAGTTGCTTTTAATCTCACTTGTGCATGGGTATAGTGACAATAAAAGGCATTCATTCATTCAAAGTTTAGTGAAAGTCTTTTTTCACCCTTCCCTGAGATGAGTCCTGTCATCTCATTAAGCCTTTCAGAGTTTACATCTGCAGACGATGCATTGACACAATTGGCACTCTGGGCCCTTTTCCTTTTCATTTATTTATTTCCGTTCTTTTTTTGTGTTACTGACAGGTGACACAACTTGCATTTCTGCCAGACGACGGAATCATGAAACTCTAATGGCTGGCAACAACCTGCTTATTACTTTGATCTAAAAGCCATTTTATAGACTCTGAAGTTGCCTTCAATAATGTAGCATTTCTGTTTCATTAAACATCACAGGTAGCGGCTGTGAGCACAGCTGAAACGTGTGTGCACATACTGCGGAGTGAAAGCAAGGCCAGGTTTTTACATAGAAGTGCTGTTTCATACGTTGCCTTATTAAATATATAACGATTTCTAAATCTTTCATATCTGCGTGGTACACGAGTGACCATGAAGAAAATGTGATTGAGGAAAGTGAAGTTATATGAATCATATTCTCATAGTATTTGTGACATATACATAAAAAAGCTCCAATTTCCAATGCGATTACAAACTTAATGTTGAAAATGATAAAATGAATCACGTGCAAACTGGAACATATCAGAAGGAAATATCAGAAACATTGTGCTGCCCTTTAATAGCCATTCTTATTTAAGGTTTTTAAATTACATTTTTAAAATGCTGGTTATTGAGTTAATAAGATTTCTCTGCACAACATTTTGAGCAGAGCTGAATGAGGTGAAACGGCTAATCTCTGAAAGCCGCAACAACATTTTAGACGAGGCCCTTGACTCCTTTCAGAAAAAGTAATGAGGTTTAAAATTTGCCATTCACAACCAATAGAAGCATTAAAAAGGCGAAGCGCTATGTTTCTGGTACTCATTCATATGAAAGAAATCGAACCAATGAACAGCAATGTGCAATGTTTTTTAGATGTTTTTGTAGGATGTTTCCGCAAAAATCCTGGATTCATGTAGAACAATGCTTGAGGGGAAAAAAATGGCAGGATTTTAGTTGCAGATGGTTGCAAAAGTCACGCCATATGCACGAGATTCTCGACAGAATCATTCAGATGCCAGTCTGCTGCTTCAACCAGCTGGCTGGCACTTATGCAGCACTCCATACAACCCAGAAACCACCAAAGCAGTCAACACTGTGCTTTTTTCACGCAAGTCGCAGGCTCTTGAACGCTGGAAACGCTAATGAGCAAAAGGGATTTAACGGAGCAGCAGCTTCACTGTGCGTCCCCCAGCGTGGCCTAAGATGGGCGACGACTGAACTGCGTTGCAGAATCATCATGACAGAAAAAATGTAAAATTGAACTTTTCTCTCAAAGACCTTAGAGAGAGATGTATATATATATAGTATGTATATATATATATATATAGTATATAAAATGCTTTGCAATATGCTTTTGCAATATATATATATCTCTCTCTCTCTCTCTTTCTCTCTCTCTCTTGTATATATATATATATATATATATATATATATATATATATATATATATTGTATATAAAATGCTTTGTATATACAGCTGTTAATGCAGCTGTAAAGGATATAATTTTTGGTAGCAAATTGCTCTCATGTCCATCCAGGCTGTAGGACAAGATGCAGCTTGGATGGACACCGGGAGAGTAAAATGTCTGAGAATCTCGGAAAGGACTCAACCAATCCAGGCTTTGCCAATTTGACATTTCCCCTGACAGAAACGTGGCACAAGGCTTCTTCATCAAAGCTGTGCGAGAATCCGAGCACTAAGCAACTGAAGAGGAATCTCATGTTAGTTAAGATAAGCTAGAACAAAACAGTGGCTTTTAAAGAAGTGCCTATAAATCACACAGTAGATTTCTCAAAATGCAATGTAAAAAAATGTAACATCCCAATATTGCAAAAAGAACATTAGGAAACAGACTGAAAACTTGATTTTCAAGTAAAGTATGTCTTACCGTCAAACCTTTTATGTCTCGACATGAATGTGGTTCTTAAGTCCTCACTTATTCCATCAAACATGTTTTCAAACACTGTTTTGCTCTGATGGCCAAAGCTGTCCTCCATTTCCGACGAGCAGCAGGTCTTTTCTTGGGAGCAGATGCGCAGGTGCTCACCTAAAACAGGCACAAATACACAAAAATCCATTCATACTTTGTCACAATAATGAAAATGTTCAAAAGGAATCATTAAAATGCATCATATTACATTTCTTAGCCATTCATGACCTCTCATATGTAGCTTAATAATAATAATAATATGAATAATAATAACAGCATGAAGGTAAAGAAAACCTGATTTTAAGAACTGAGTTGATGGTATCAGCAGCTGGACTAATGACGTCAGCGCTTGGAATATCTACAGAATGGCACACAGTGAAATGCCAGAACAAAGACTCGTGCCAAGTGTTTGCCAGAACTACAGCAGAAGCGTTGGAAGACCTCAATCACTGAGCACCCTCTGTTGGCAAGATCACTGAGTGTTGGAGAAGTCCAGAAACTGCATACACAGAGACAACTGTTCCCCACCAATCCACTGTGCGACAACAATAATGACAAAAGATTGCAAGAAAGTGTCTACAGCAACATTTGGAAGAGCCAAATGTCACAGGCCTAGAATCTGTCAAGGCGCCAAATACAGCAGGTGTGTTAAACCAGTGACAAAGGATGCATGTACAGGATGAAACACATGGCATAGCCTGGCCAGATGAGTTGCATTAACAGAAAGTACACACTGCTGATGAAAAACACAGTACATAATGACACAGAACATAATGACACTCATCAGGGCTGAAGTATCATGTTGTGACCACTGATGGGCACTGTGCTTGTCACCTACAACAACAACAACAACAACATTTATTTCTTATATAGCCCATAATCACATGTCTCAATGGGCTGACAATCTCAAAATTGCGTTGCTAGAAGGCTGGTGCACTAAGGCCCAGACAAGGTCCAGATGTTGAAGGAGCAATATTTTTAAAGTCATCACACTGGAATTCTTTTTGGGTACGTCACCCCTGGAGTCCCTCGGGAAAGCAGTCATCCAATGAAACAAGAACTTGGAAGAAGGCCCTTGACCCGAGACATTAAATCCAAGCGCTGAAAAAATGAAGAAGGTGTCCAAGAGGGCATAGAGTCCAGCTGAATGGAGCAATCAACAAGGAGGTAGTAGCCTAGTGGGTAACACACTCGCCTATGAACCAGAAGACCTGGGTTCAAATCCCACTTACTACCATTGTATCCCTGAGCAAGACACTTAACCCTCAGTGTCTCCAGGGGTCTCCAGTCCCTGTAACTACTGATTGTAAGTCGCTCTGGATAAGGCCGTCTGATAAATGCCATAAATGTAAATGTAAACAGGAACCATATACCTCGCCCTGCACTTCGTATTCTCCGAGCCTCCAGTACTGCTCGTCTGGTCCCTCCATCATGGAGGTAAAAGGAAGACGCTCATCTAGACTCTTCTCTGTCTTGGCCCCTCAGTGGTGATATGAACTATCCCTCGATGTCAGAACAGCACAGTCACTGAGTATTTTCAGATGGCAGCTCTAGACCTTCCTCTTTATTTATCATATTTAGACCTTCCTCTTTATTTAGATTAACTTGTAACCTTCATATTATCTGACTTATGCATAGAAACTACAACAGAGTGAATAAAAAGATTGTTTTCATAGTTGGGGGTCCTAGTGAACCAGAATTGATCACTTCATTGATGGTCACCTGGAAGCACGTTGTAAGTCTCTGGATAAGGACGTCTGCCAAATGGCTTAAATGTAAATGTAAATGTAAACCAGTTTAACATTAGACTAGACAGCAGCAGAGCAGGATGGCCCACAGAAATGAGCATCAATGCTTGGGTAGATGTGATGGACGGTAAAAGAGGAGAAAAAGACCATTACACTTGAGGGACACAAAAGTTATTATGGTGCTACAGTTGGAGTCTTGGCCACGTCCAGGATTTTAATGACCTTAGGAAAGTACAATGCAATGATGTATCAGTCATAGTCCTAGGTCAATATGTAAGGCTTAAGGGGTACGCCTCCAGACAGACTGTCTCTGTAACTACTGATTGTAAGTCACTCTGGATAAGGGCATCTGCTAAATGCCATAAACGTAAATGTCGATGTAGCTCAAGATGTGGTAGATGTAGCAGTAGTCCTTGTTCTTGTTAGTAGGGAAACAAATTATCACCAATAAACCAAAGTGAATGGTGCCCACCATCAAGAATTTAATATTGAGCACATTGCACATTCTATTCCCAGTTTTACACATCATAAATTTTAGTGATCACATAGAACCAAGGGAAAAGTAAAAAAAACAGAGATGAATAGACATGGTTTACAGGGGAATGAGGGAACTGGAATCATCCAAGTTGTGAGCATCACTCCTGGTAAAAGGGGCCTGTGATTCGAGGGAGACCAACAAACGAAGAGGAAGAAGTGGAAGAACATGATATGCTACGTGCTTTGACAGTTCAAGCATTTAACAGATCTGCAGGCTGCTGAGAGAAAGTAAGATACCTGTATTGTGAACCTCTCTGCGCCATCTGCTCCATCTGCTCACGAAATGATGGGCCTGACCCGAGTTCAGCGGCTAACATATTCATCTCTTTCAGGGTCCTATCGCTGACCGCTGTGTTTGTGACCTTTTGAGTGGCCGTCCAAACACGGGGGGCAGTTAGTGAGGCACATCTGAGTGGCCATGGTCAGAGGTCTGAGCGCCGCACACCACCTGACTTGTCACACGGACCGACCGACAGGACCAGCCAGCAGTCTCAACAGCGCAGAACATCACATAAAATTAGTCTGTCATAGATCAACATCCTGGCCAAAGCTTTCAAGGGACTTGACTCCGCCAAATTCACTGTCCTTCCAGCCCAAGGTTACAGCGAGTATGGAAAGCACAGAGACATGCAGATAAGACTGAATCTGAAAAACGAGGCAGAATGAAATGCTCATATCTTAGAATGGAGTTTAAAATGTTGAATACGCAAAGTCTACAGCAGTTGGTGTTATAGAAAATGGACGGAAGCAGAGGAGGAAAAAAGGAGATGGGACCTTCCTCTACACCTGCGCATGGGATGCATTCTGACAGAATGAGGAAGTAGGGTGCATAAGAGTTGTCAATCATGGTGCCATGTTGATCTTTGTATAAACATCATTAAATCTGGTTTTATGGGGGACAGAATTAATGACACTTAGACAAAAAGGTTCTAGATGTTTAGCCTCACCGCTCATCTAGAGTCTGTTCCATTTCTGGAGAACCAGAAGACATGGCATACGGTTTACGTGTTACGTCCCCACACACTGCTCCCCGGGTGCCTGTCATGGCTGCCCACTGCTTACCAAGGGCGAGGGTTAAAAGCAGAGGACACATTTCGTTGTGTCACCGTGTGCTGTGCTGCAGTGTTTCACAATGACGATCACTTCACTTTCACATCCATTAGCAAACACTCCCTGTGTGCTCTGTCTTACAAAAACCACGATCTCTGGGTCATATAACAAAGGTCCAAGAGACAATAGATAAGACGATGCGAGATAATTAAACGTCTACAGGTTTCAAATCAGCAATTGTGTTCTATGCAAATGTTTTATAAATGTTCTAAAATGATTTTGTGAACTCCATAGGGTTGATTCATTCCATGAACACTGTTGGGAGAATCCGAGGAAATATAAGAAGCACAGAGACATACGGCTCAATTCGAGTGACTGCGACAGGCCAGTGCTGCACATCAGCGCACAGTGCTGATTCGCATAGACAAATATGTACACAAGGCTCCTGTTTGCTCTGGAATTGCTCTAAGGAGTACAGGGACGCTGAAAGTGACCCGCAGCGCTGAGCAAACCCTGCACTCCTCAGACTGCTGAGGGGGAAGTTGCTCCCTGCTATACCAAAGGTGGCCGCTGGCAAACTGCTCAGTATGAAGGCAAAAACAAAGAGACGTGTCCCGGTGTGACGTCCACGTAGCAGAGCAACGAACACGCCCGGCATCTGCATTTGTAGCTAATACTTCGTTAATATTTCGTTTACATTTACAGCATTTATCAGACGCCCTTATCCAGAGTGACCCTACAATCAGTAGTTACAGGGACAGTCCCCCCCTGGAGACACTCAGGGTTAAGTGTCTTGCTCAGGGACACAGTGGTAGTAAGTGGGGTTTGAACCCGTGTCTTCTGGTTTATAGGCGAGTGTGTTACCCACTAGGCCACTCCCACGCATTTGACATGTATAAAGGGCAAAGTTGAAGGCTGGTAGGCCACAGGGCTACAGGAGCTGCCATTTCTCACTGGGAGACCCTCACGCAGGCGTCCAGATTCGTCACCGCAATTCAGAAGAAATGTTCAAGTACTCGGGAAACGAGTGAGACTTATGCATGCATTCAGTGTTATATCAACAGCTATACGCGCCAACTTCATGATCCGGAATTACATGCTGCCGCTCGAGTCTGCAATCAACTGGAGTGTCAGTCATCGTCTGCAGATGACAACACCTTCCACATTATCACCACTGATGAATCCTTCCACTCTAATAAAATACGCCATTTATATTCATCACACTTTCTACCCTCCGCTCTTCCGCCACGCACAAGAGGTGGGATGCGGAGAAGGGCAATTTCGTACCTGCAATCATTTGCATTCACGGAAATTGCTGTGTCCCTAAATCTGGCTCAACAGAGGTAATGCGGGCTGATAGGTTTAAGAAATTCCCCACAAGTTCAAAAGTGCTGATCGCAAAATACGTTGAGCAACGGCAGCTCGCTAATCACTCTCTGCCACCGTGGTCCCCCAGATCAGTGCTTCTTGGACATATATACGGCGCTCGGCTAACAGATTAAAACATCAGCCATCAAGACCGAGCGGCAGTTTAAGTGCAATAACACAATTACAAGTGCAATGAAACCACGTTACTATGCAGGAAAGGCAGGCCAACCCTGTGAAGTCTGGTATTCATCAGTGTATCCGGCCAAAGTGGCCCTGAGCATATGTCCACTGCCATCTGGTAGGTCCCCTGGTCCCCACTGCTAAACTTTTAAAACACTCCTGTCTTCAAAGGCAAAAAAAACAACCCCCTTTCAAAAAAAAAAGAGCTTTTAAAAAAAAGGACCTTATCATCGACGATTTTCTGAGTATGATGGCCCGGCGGATGATTAAGCGTCCCGCTATTTCATCCCAGCTTGTTTTCGTGTCAATATTATATATTTATTTTGTGCTACCCTGACCGCAGAGGATGAACTTGTCCCACATTCACAAAGGGTATTTGTTATAGTGAGTGCAGCATCCTTGACATGTTCCACGGAGACACAATGTCCTTTATCATGGCGGGAATGGGAATGAGATCTAAAAAATGTTTTATGCAGGTTGCCTCAGTACAGAACTTGGTACAGCTGGATATTGATCTTTGCGAACATTATGTAATACTTCACCTCTTGATTTACCTTAGAGGAGAAACACAAATTCAGCAGGGGCCCTCAAGCTGACTGGAAAAAAAGGTCCCTTCCACAGTTTAAATGCAGCCCACGGCCGAACGGGAGGACCCCAGTCACGGTCATCACCAATTGATAACCCAGAACCTGAGGTTTGAGAAAGCCTGAATGCATTTTTACAGTAACTTTCCAGGTCGAGCAAATATTACACAACTGCTGAGTGTCTAAAAAGCATAAATTCCACTAAAAGCCATGATGCTACTATAACACTTTTAGTGAAAAACAAGGAACACATTTTCAGTGAAGGACATTTTCTGTCTTCAATCAAGCAAATTGTTCTATAAGCCTGAGATGCAATGGATTTTCGTGTGTCAATTATTTGAAAAATGTCATTAAATAACAAGGTATTAATCAATAAACAATTAGCTTTGAGTAATGATTGCTTATTAGTATTCAGTGCCATATTAGGGATCCCCACTGTTTTTTTAAAAAGATGTTCTACAGTAAAAGTTACCAGAAGCATTTTTTTTTACCAGTTAGACCCAACTGGCACTGTCTTCAGCAGACATTTTTGTTGGTGCATGCAAGACATTTGCTGGGTTGCTGCGACTGCCCGATCTGTGCTACCTGTGCACATGAATGCAGCGCTGTTCAGTTTATGGCACCGTGTGATTTAGTGGTCTGCTGAGATCACGCATGCAAATGCACGTAAAAAAAACACGTATATTACATTTTTAAGACAATCACAACATTTTTAACATGTTGTGTGCACGTGGCCGCACGTGTCACATTTACATCTGAGCAAGAGAACTGACAGCAAACTCTGATTTGAGCAGTCTGACTACGTGGAAAGGTATCAATGACACCAGTAGCAACAGCAAGGAACTCTGTAGAAGCAGCTGTCTTCTCGTTTTATACGTCGTACAAAGTAACCTGCCCAGAGGTAATAAAGACACCACAAACACGACAGAATCAGCATTTCTGTTGCATGGAGACAAAGGGCAGGTAATGAGCCGACTGACATGGGAATGGAAAGCCTGCTGCTGGCAGATGATGCTAATGGGCGGCAGGGTCAGCAGGCCCTCGGGAGTGATGAGAAGGCTCCTTACGCTACACTGATGACTGGCAACTGGAGCGTGGCTAAGTGCTACAGGTAGCAGCTGTTGGTTGAGCGAGGTCCCCCCCTCGCCTTCACGCAGTCATCAGACATCTCTCCTCATTTAGATGCACGAGGGTTTCGTTTTCGCTGGGTTGGCACGCGTTCGTCCCTCGCGGAACCCCAGTCACCACACACAGAGAAACACTCGACTTCCCTTGCGAGAGCGCTTTAAACGCAGCAGCTCCTGGAGGTGCGCTTGTCTAGCCAGACGTCAGCGTGAACGAACGACAGTCAGCTAAAGATAGACGCAGAACGTTCGCAGGGAGTCTTGGAGGTGCAGTGTTTTGACAGGGTGACGAGAACAAAAAAAAAAAAAATAAGAAAAGAAAGGAAAAGTACAGGGTTCTCCATCCACACACCTTTCTAATGTCAGATCTTATCTAGCACCACGGTAAAGAACAGCGCTGGCGGTTTATATTTACTACAAAAACATATACAGGAGACGCCCCACCTCATATTTACTTGGCTGCATTAAAACTGTTGCCGTGGGTGACGTTTTAATTGGACAGCGTTAGTCAGAACCAAATAAATCTTCCTGTTATCAAAGTCTCTCTGTAAAAACGAATAACCACAGCCAAATTTGTTCAGACTGCGCTGAAAACGTGCGACTTGCCCTTTATTGTCACCGTGTGTTTTTTTCATCACATAACAGCACAGACTCACAAATGTACTCACAAGTGCAACTTTTTGACCTCACAATAAGTTGTTCTGCTGAGGTCCCCTGTGGGCCTTTACTTTTAAATTTTACATTTACATTTACAGCATTTATCAGACGCCCTTATCCAGAGCGACTTACAAACAGTAGTTACAGGGACAGTCCCCCCCTGGAGACACTCAGGGTTAAGTGTCTTGCTCAGGGACACAATGGTAGTAAGTGGGATTCGAACCCGGGTCTTCTGGTTCATAGGCGAGTGTGTTACCCACTAGGCTACTACCAGCCCTAAATGAAGGGTTGTGTGTGTGTGTGTGTGTGTGTGTGTGCGTGCGTGTGTCTATGCAATAGCAAAGAGCTGAATGATGAACCCTAAAAATATAACCGTATTTTCACGACAACAAATCTAAAATGCTAGATAGTCTGGGCATTAAAATGGGCATAATAACAAAGCATGCCACCGGGGTCAGATTTGTACATTCATAGAACTAGGTTAATGGCTGTTGGTAAAACAAAAAGAATTATAAATATGCAAGAAAATGTGTGCTGAGGAACGCATAAACCTTTATATCACAAAATCAATATTTTACATGAGCTGCTCAGTCATAGTTCAACACTAAAGAGCTATTTATTTCAAGCACATGTTTCATTTGAATGTTTTACTTTGATGAAGTGTTGACAATGGCTCTTTATTTGATTGAATTTTCCCCCGTGTGTGATCTGATCTGTTCTTGCCAGACCATTTTTAGTGCCAGTTCACCATTCTCCATGTTCTCTGGTGATGTATTAACACCACCGTGTCCCCTATGTCTGTTCTGGCACAGCAGGTTAATAGATGATGAAAAGTGCCTCTGAGGAAGAAAGACATTAGCATGCAGACAGCCTTCACTATTCCTCCACAAAGCAGGAGTGCCTGTTGATAGGGACCAGACCATCATACTGTGCCCCTTTTTTTTTTTTGCATTCATAACTTTGATTAATGGGTTTTAATAACAACATTATTAGCAGAACATCACAGGTCTGAATTATGTCAGGCTTGATAAATGTGACTACCCCAAAATGAGAAATTAAAAATGAAAGTCAGTATCTCTCCCTAAAGGTGGCAAGCTCTGAAAGTCGCAGTTGTCAATTAACAGGGCGCTTCACTTCAATAAATGCTAAAGAAATAAAGCATTTCGCAGATTGTATATCTAGACAATTACAGCACACATTAGGGTTGGAAACTGTGAAGATGTAGCTGCTTTGGCGCAAAATGGAAAACGTTTTTGCAGCGGTGGATCATTTAATTGCTCTTAATCGGGCCAAATAATACAGGCTTTCCACGGGTCCGAATTGTGTCTCAAAAATGTAGGTTTGTATATCAGCTTTGATCGTTTGTTAATTTTACGAAGGGGAAAAAAAAACGCTTATTGGCTGCGCATCTCTCGAAATATCACCATTGAGTAGCCTACACCAATATGGTCGCTATTGTGTGTGTGTCAGTGTTTCAGATATGAAATAGGCTCGGATAACTTCGTTATATAGGAGCCACTCTTAGACAGAGAGAGAGAGAGAGAGAGAGAGAGAGAGAGAGAGAGACCGCATCACAGCATATCCACCGGCAGATGTAATTCTCTGCTTATCATGCAAAGTAACTCGGAAAATGTCAGCGGCGTCATTTCCATCCAACCCCAAGGCCAAGAGTCAGTCGAGAGAGAGTGACATTAAGTAGCAGGGTCCAGCGGTACCGTCCGTGCCGCTTTAGCGTCTCACCACATCAGTCCTGAGCGTGGCTATGACTGGACCCACGGAATAATTTATGGCTTTAGGGTCCGAGGTTTTTTTTTTTCTTTCTGCTTTCTGCTCAACAATTGCCTTTCCGTGGAGGCAGAGTCTCCACCCCTGAAAGCGGCATCGCCGCTGTCAATAACGCCACTGCTGTGACATTCAGGCCGACCTGACCGATTCCGCACGGACCTGGCGTTCATTCGCATGCGGAGCAGCCGCTCCGGCCTGCTGCGTGGGGGTCCAGCCCGGTGCGTCCTTAAAAGGAAGAGGTGCGCCGAGGAGAATATGTAATACAGCCAATCAATCGATGTGATAAGGCTGCAGCTTCCGTGTAACGTCCTGCTACCCTTCCAACCAGGAAGTTTCTACTGAAAGTCCAATCCTCCTAATTAAAACACCATAAGGATCATCAGCATTCTTGCCATATTGGGAGCAGTATTACACAGAAAAAAAAAAAAAAACACCTGCCCGCAGACGGGTTTATGTAGTTCTATTTTTTTGCAGAAACAGTCGAGGAACGGCAAGTTCAAATTATAATAATTGGCATTGCTTTCATTTACATTTACAGCATTTACCAGACACCCTTATCCAGAGCAACGTACAATCAGTAGTTACAGGGACAGTCCCCCCCTGGAGACACTCAGGGTTAAGTGTCTTGCTCAGGGGCACGATGGTAGTAAGTGGGGTTTGAACCTGGGTCTTCTGGTTCGTAGACGAGTGTGTTACCCGCTAGGCTACTGCTGCCCTGCTTTCAGTACCAACACCACCAAAGGGTCGAGTCAACACAAGCGCAACAATGGAAAGCTGACCGAGATAAAGGCACGCAATCATTATCATGCAACTCCACCCCCCGGCGCAACGCTGCATCACCACTTCTGGGGATTTATAGCAAGGCTTGCAGCACAAGCCGGTCCACGTGTGGGAACCGTACGGACGCCCGGGGTGGCCCTGCTCCTCCCGAACTACAATTAGTGGTAAATGCCGTCCCCCCCGAGGAAGACGCTCGAGACAGGCATATAGCACAAGGTCGGTCAAATGACTGACACGGCATAAAATAAAAGTTTCTGATAACATACGAACATCCGAAGCTGACTTCTGTGCACATTATAACACTGCTGCAGTTGGGCTTTATGTACTGGCGCCATAAGTCGCAAAATACCGAACAAGTCGCTTGGAAGAGTGCTGGTGGTCTAATTGGTGCTGCGAAGCATTTCCAAGGGTGTTAACCGGTTAATTAACGCAGGATGCGGACCTCCGCGGTTTCAACTTTCGTTCAATTTACGCCTCGAACGCTTCCATCAGCAAGGGCTGAATTTTTTTGCCTGGGATCGGCTCTTTTTTCCCCTGCTGTCGTTGCCATGAACGCTGAACATACGTCCTGCGGTGCTGGTTTGCACTTGAACGAGGTGAGTCCGTGTCTGCGGATGCTGTGACCATCGGTGACACACCGTGGTCAGGACCGCTCCTCTGCTCGCCTGCCTCTTATGTTACAATCAATCACTGAGACAAGACCACTCTCAATATGGCGTGTTCAATTAATAGTGTGGCATTTATTGACGGTAAAGACAATCGCCTATGAACCAGAAGACCCAGGTTCAAACCCCACTTACTACCATCGTGTCCCTGAGCAAGACACTTAACCCCGAGTGTCTCCAGGGGGGGACTGTCCCTGTAACTACTGTAAGTCGCTCTGGATAAGGGCGTCTGGTAAATGCTGTAAATGTAAATCGGGTCCTCTTTAGGACACATGGACAATTTTGTCCGATGAAGCAGACCTGAAGTTCGGACCGTACAACCCTCATCTCGCTAGAATCTGGCCGCGTGAAGTTTTTCTCGCATTACCTGGGATCTCGTGGAGAGGCGCGTCGGCGAAGCTGAAGCCTCTGGCGGCCACCGCGTCCCGCACCGCGCTGCAGTTGCGCGTCTGGATGTCCGCCCGGGCGCCGACGCACAGCGCGGCCAGGGCGCACAGCGCGGCCCGCAGGCTCCGCATGGTTTACTCCGGGGCGTCCGCCGGCGCGGCGCGCTACATGCCGGAGCGGAGAGAGCGCGGACCGGAGCAGCCGCCGCGTCAACCCGGCCGGTCCGCCTCCTCCCCGCCACCCTCCCCGAACCCCCCCAAAAAAAACTTACTTCTCCTCTCCGGCGAGGAAGGTGATGAGGAGGAGGAGGAGGAGGAGGAGAGCCGGGAGCGCGCGGCGCGGTTAACGGTTCCTTATATAGAGCAGGGCACACACACACACACACACACACACACAGCAGGTAAGAACGACAGTACAGTAAAACACACCTGTTTACAGAATAAACACACACGATTGTAATATAGAACATTTTTTTATAAATATATATTTTTTTTAATAAAAGGCCACGTACGTGGGTGATTTTAACTCGTATTCAAAAATATATAAGAGAACTTATTAACTTCATTAAATGGCATGGCCTGCGGGTTATTACTGGGTAAGTTGAAGACCTGCCTGAAAATCTGCTCTATAAGGTGTTCATTTCAGGAATGCATCAATAATATCATTTGGTCGTCTCCTGGAAACAAAAGAGCAATATTGTAGCGCGCTTTAAGAAACTAAACAAGAACCTGCATTCATAACTAGCAGAGGTGATGGATGTACTTTCATAAGTAAAGATGAGAGAAGAAAATGAATATTACATTTTATGCTGACCATGCTCATTAAAGCTTAATTCAACTGTGTCAAACAAGCCTCCAGTCGGCAGAATTAGATTCATGCAAAATGCAAATGATGGAGGCAAAGAGATGGGAAATAATAGTGTCTACTGTTATGCTTTTAGTGTGTGTGTGTGTGTATGTGTGTGTGTGATGTGTCATATATTTGGCATCATATATACAGTACAGGCCAAAAGTTTGGACACACCTTCTAATTCAATGTGTTTTCTTTATTTTCATGACCATTTACATTCGTAGATTCTCACTGAAGGCATCAAAACTATGAATGATCACATGTGGAGTTGTGTACTTAACAAAAAGTGGAGACCTGACCTCCACAGTCACCGGACCTGAACCCAATCCAGATGGTTTGGGGTGATCTGGACCGCAGAGTGAAGGCAAAGGGGCCAACAAGTGCTAAACACCTCTGGGAACTCCTTCAAGACTGTTGGAGAACCATTTCAGGTGACGACCTCTTGAAGCTCATCGAGAGAATGCCAAGAGTGTGCAAAGCAGTAATCAGAGCAAAGAAACTAGAATATAAAACATGTTTTCAGTTATTTCACCTGTTTTTGTTAAGTACATAACTCAACACGTGTTCATTCATAGTTTTGATGCCTTCAGTGAGAATCTTCCAACGTAAATAGTCATGAAAATAAAGAAAACACATTGAAGGAGAAGATGTGTCCAAACCTTTGGCCTATACTGTATATATGTCTAAAATGATTAGACAACACTTTTGATTCCTCCATGAAAATGACCATTAACAACAAGTGTTTGTTATTTTGGAAATAAATATTCTATACATTACAATGATTAACACCAAGATTAAGAAGGATATTTTACTGACTTGAAACAGAGATTTAGCCCCCTGGACATTAATAGTGAATAGTGTATACCCTTTCTGAGCCACAACACCAATCTTTTAGAGTAGTTCTTTACTAGGTTGGCACAGGTCTCCTGCGAGATTTTGGTCCGATCCTCCATTGCAAATTGTCCTTGCTGATCCAAATTGTACGGTTTCTTGGCATGGACATTCAATTTCTCAGATGAGGTCTGAGGTTGGTGCGGGCCACTCCAGGATCTTGGTTTTGGTCTCCTTGAGGAGATGTTGCACTAAATTTAATGTATACTTTGGGTCATTGTTGTGTTGGAAGACCCAGCGATGACCTAAGCCAAGACATATTCTCCTTCAAAATGTCCACATCAATTCCCTTTTTCATGATGCCTGAGGCACCCAAACAGGCCCACAGCATGATGCGCCCACCACCATGTTTATCTGAGAGAACTGTGTTCCTGGGGTTGAAGGCCTCTCCCTTTCTTCACCAAACATAAGCAACATCCATGTGCCCAAACTGTCCCAATTTAGTCTCATCGGACCAAAGCTCAGACTTCAAAATTTCCAATGTTCTCAGGCGAACCTCAGTCAGGTTCTGATGTGCTGCTCTTTGAATGACGGGGTTCTTCTGTGTCACATCCTGTGAGCGGTTTGGGGGGGTGCTCTGTGTTGGTGTGTGTTTCCCTTTCAGGCTGTGAGCTGGGTGGAGTTTTGGATTGATGGTTCAGCCTACCTATCCCCTCATCATCCATCTACAAATCAACTCATCAGGCAGGAGCATTTGAGAACTTGTTGTTGAGCCAGAGGAGGACAGAAAGGAGATTTAGGGAGCGTTGGAGAAATGGCTTTTTTCCCATGTAAACTATATATAGTGTCCCCTTCTGTGTGTGTGTGTGTTGTTCCTCCTGTTGGTTGTTGTTGTTGTTGTGTACAGCACTCCAGGTTCTGATTGTTTGTTCACGTCTCACTGTAAATAAATGCACAATATTTCGCTCCGGTCTGGCGCTCGTGTGTTCTGCCTCACACATCCCTCACCTTCGTGGTCACGTTTCCCAACCCCTAGATGGGGACATGACATTCTGGGACGATGGCCCTGAAGCCCACCACTTTGAAGAGCCCTCACAGCTGTGTTCCTTGAAACACTGACTCCAGAAGAGATTAGGTCAGCAACAATCAGCTTGGTAGAAGTCCAGGGCTCCAGAGTTCTCGAAATCTTGTCATCTGGCCACGGCCAGGTTTGTTTCTTACAGAATTAGTCTCCTTGCACTTGTATTATGCCACGTACAGCAGTTCTAGACATCTAGTGAATGTCTTTGAGATGACAGTGAAGCAGCTACTATCTTTCTTCTGAGCTCCAGACTGATTTTCTAGCAGACGTCCCTCTCATGTGTTCAGGTGCCCTGTTCCTTGGACTCTTTTTATGCTGATTGAATGGCATTTGGAAGCCAGTTGACTGCACAGGGATGCTG
Organism: Denticeps clupeoides; assembly: GCF_900700375.1. NCBI lineage: Eukaryota > Metazoa > Chordata > Actinopteri > Clupeiformes > Denticipitidae > Denticeps > Denticeps clupeoides. The sequence continues at coordinate 16,440,588 of NC_041715.1, forward strand.
AATGGTTCATTACTGTAGGTGTGTTTCTGAAAGCAAACATTCACATTGGACTATTTTGACCTCTCCATTTTTTACTAAATCTGATATACAGCAAGCCTAAAATGTTTTTTTTACGTTACAAAATGTATCAAACAACATGGGTGAATGTTTGATTATATCAAGTTTCATCTATGCTGCAAACATTGTTCCATAATTCCTGGGGGTTAATCATTTTGGCCTCAACTTATCACAGGAGGCTCCAGGGGGTGCATTCACTGACATGTCTCTGGCGGCTGGGGAAGAGAAGGGGCGGGGTTACTTTGGGGAAACGTGTGGAGACATGAGGCAGGACTGCCGGAGCAGACAGCAGTCCAACAGTGGCCCGAAACACTAGGGGTCTAAGAAACGTGACAAGGGTGTGGAGAGGAGGACATCCACTATTACACACTCACAACCAAACAAAGCATACAAACAGTGCTTTTATTTACAGGGTGCTAACACGTAAAATAAAACAGCAGACTCAGCCCAGCTAACCAACGGAGGGACAACTCAAACACACACAAAAGTTAACGAAAAGGGCACGTAAAGCTAACAGGCTAACAACAAAGGGTCTACCACACAAAGCAACAAGACACATGAATGAGATCCCCAACGGAGCTCCTTGCGGAGCTCCTTGCAGCTCTCTGTGAACCCTGGGGACCTCCCAAAACAGTAAGGGCCTAGCAGACCCTGGGGACCTCCCAAAAACCAATCCAAAGACTCTTTATATAGGTGGAGGTGGCCAATAGGCAGATGGTAGGTGGAGCTTGTTGGCTTCAACTCCTCCCACAAAGTCAACCTAAAAGAGACAGGACACAAAAACACAGCCAGCCACACAGAACACGTGGGAGCGTACGTTCAGAGACGTAACAATGGATGAACAAAAAGCAGGCTGCCGATAGAATCCAAATCAGACAAGGGGCTGGCAGGAGAGGAGTCAGGGTTCAGCCGAGGGTCAGAAAAAAGAGTCAGTGTGAGGCGAGGTCAACCCAACAAAAGACGAGCAGAAAACAGAGGAGGTTAATTACTACTGAAGCGTGGGCTTCTGGGTAGTAGACCCCATGGGCAGGGTGGTGGCCATGTACGCCATTTATCAGAAGACCTTATCCAGAGCGACTTACAATAAGTTCAGTTTTGTTCTATAATGTAAGAAATACAAGACCCATAAATGAGTAGGTGCATCCAAACTTTCACCATATATATTGGTCATGGCCATATTCCAATGATGAATGGACACGACACCCTGTTCAAAATAACACGTGACACATGTTTGAATCACTGAATCGCTTAAGCTTTAGTTTTAGATGATGTAGTTTAGTTTAGTGTGTATATCCATATATATTTTTCTTATATGATTGCACTATGGGGGAACTGTGTGAAACATTATTTCAATACACGGTGTATGCTGTTGTACTGATAATAAACCAATCTTGAATTTTGAATCTTGATGTCGTCTTCATTAATCATTGAAATATACCATGGCCGATATATTTGGTTATATGCGTTGAAATTTTGGAACATAGGTGAATAGGTTGCCGCAATGCACGCCTTCCCAGGTGAGGGGAACCACAAAGATGCGTGGAGGGTGGTGTGGGTACAAACTGTTCAGTGTCCACAGAAATTCTTTCATTTACATTTTAACACCTTTTCTGTTTCATGAACTAAACCTCTTTCGAGGTTTATTACCTTCTGTCACATTGGGGTTCGGAAGGCGCAGTTGTGGGGGGGCACTGTGACTCCAAGGCAGCCCTGGGTTAGCCAGACGCAGCCAGTGACATGCAGGCAAGGGTTCGAATCACCCCCAGCTGGTGCTGGTTTGGCCCTTTATACAGAGAGTGCAGAATTATTAGGCAAATGAGTATTTTGTTCACATCATTCTCTTCATGCATGTTGTCTTACTCCAAGCTGTATAGGCTCGAAAGCCTACTACCAATTAAGCATATTAGGTGATGTGCATCTCTGTAATGAGAAGGGGTGTGGTCTAATGACATCAACACCCTATATCAGGTGTGCATAATTATTAGGCAACTTCCTTTCATTTGGCAAAATGGGTCAAAAGAAGGACTTGACAGGCTCAGAAAAGTCAAAAATAGTGAGATATCTTGCAGAGGGATGCAGCACTCTTAAAATTGCAAAGCTTCTGAAGCGCGATCATCGAACAATCAAGCGTTTCATTCAAAATAGTCAACAGGGTCGCAAGAAGCGTGCGGAAAAACCAAGGCGCAAAATAACTGCCCATGAACTGAGAAAAGTCAAGCGTGCAGCTGCCAAGATGCCACTTGCCACCAGTTTGGCCATATTTCAGAGCTGCAACATCACTGGAGTGCCCAAAAGCACAAGGTGTGCAATACTCAGAGACATGGCCAAGGTAAGAAAGGCTGAAAGACGACCACCACTGAACAAGACACACAAGCTGAAACGTCAAGACTGGGCCAAGAAATATCTCAAGACTGATTTTTCTAAGGTTTTATGGACTGATGAAATGAGAGTGAGTCTTGATGGGACAGATGGATGGGCCCGTGGCTGGATTGGTAAAGGGCAGAGAGCTCCAGTCCGACTCAGATGCCAGCAAGGTGGAGGTGGAGTACTGGTTTGGGCTGGTATCATGTGGGGCCTTTTCGGGTTGAGGATGGAGTCAAGCTCAACTCCCAGTCCTACGGCCAGTTTCTGGAAGACACCTTCTTCAAGCAGTGGTACAGGAAGAAGTCTGCATCCTTCAAGAAAAACATGATTTTCATGTAGGACAATGCTCCATCACACGCATCCAAGTACTCCACAGCGTGGCTGGCAAGAAAGGGTATAAAAGAAGAAAAACTAATGACATGGCCTCCTTGTTCACCTGATCTGAACCCCATTGAGAACCTGTGGTCCATCATCAAATGTGAGATTTACAAGGAGGGAAAACAGTACACCTCTCTGAACAGTGTCTGGAAGGCTGTCGTTGCTGCTGCACGCAATGTTGATGGTGAACAGATCAAAACACTGACAGAATCCATGGATGGCAGGCTTTTGAGTGTCCTTGCAAAGAAAGGTGGCTATATTGGTCACTGATTTGTTTTTGTTTTGTTTTTGAATGTCAGAAATGTATATTTGTGAATGTGGAGATGTTATATTGGTTTCACTTGTAAAAATAAATCATTGAAATTGGTTATATTTGTTTTTTGTTAAGTTGTCTAATAATTATGCACAGTAATATTCACCTGCACACACAGATATCCCCCTAAAATAGCTAAAAATAAAAACAAACTAAAAAATACTTCCAAAAACATTCAGCTTTGATATTAAGAAGTTTTTTGGGTTGATTGAGAACATGGTGGTTCAATAATAAAATTATTCCTCAAAAATACAACTTGCCTAATAATTCTGCACTCCCTGTATGTTGCTTTTCTCCTTCTCAATTGTCCTGCTTTGTTCTGTTTAGTTGGTGCTGTTAAGCTGCTTTTCTGTTGCTTTAGCTGTACGTTTCGGTCCATCATGCTGTTTTCTTTTCTGTTATTAAAGACACTTTCATTTTCACATGTCGAGCATCCTTCTCACCCCGTGTCATGACGCTTAGCTGAATATGTGGCCCTTGAGGTGGTTTGTATTTCTACACAGAAGCTGCTGTAAATATTAATCAGACTTTAGTTCAACATTTCCACCTCAAATTGGTAATAAAGGTTGAAGTTCACAAAGAAAATGTTATTCATGAACTTTTTCTGACAGACTTGTGTGTCTCGTCAATTTCTTGAAATGGGTTCCAGGCCTTTGAATTGTATTTTGTTGCTTTTAAATTGCTTTAACTTTTGGCCCGCCCTCGGACTAAACCCTATTTTAGATCTGTTATGCGTGACAAGAGGATTATCCCTAATGACCTTTCTGAAAGCGAAAGGGCCGAAATAACCGACAAAGCTTTTCAACAAAGAAACCCAATTTGGAGCAGTTTGCAGCCAGGTTTGCAATGAGTGCTGCTGTAGCTGCTGTTTTGGCCAGAGGTTACGAAGTCTGTACTATAGAACAAATGGCTACTTTAGACGTGAACTGATTGTATTTCTTACTTTAACATAATATATATATATATATATATATATAAAAGCAAATGGAAGAAATGTAGAAATATTACTTAGTACCAGTACTTTTGTATCTATAACCTAGATCATAAGACCACTTGTTGGATTATGAAATACACTGATTTAAGATCAATGACAATAATCCTAACCCACCAGCTATAGAGCACTGAGTACAGGATTTTGCATTTCATTAAATTGCTAATATATGAGCAAACTAGTGTAGAACCTTTAAAACTATACTTAAATGAAACAAAACAATGGAGCAAGTTTTATATATGGCATTTAATAAGTTAATATCTCAAATACATGTCTTTGATTGGTGTGATGCTGGATTTGAAGACTTATTGATGAGGGTCACTCCAAACAACCCTCCCATGGTAATCTGAGTTAATATGACAATCTGTGGCTTATTCAGCACATTTTCCACTGAAGTGATTTTCTAATAATGGTGATCCATTTGTCACTGGTGAAGCCACAAAAGCAATTATCTTTTCAATAAAAATGCTTGTTGTAATGATCCAACACATACTAAATATGACAAGAGAGAGAAAAGAAACAGTTTTAACATGTTCCAGAAAGAATGGCTCGGCAAAACAAAGTCATTTCAGACAAGACAATAAATCCTGTTATTCATGTCAGGTCAGTGCACAAAAAAACTAATCTGTCCCTTCAGTTCATAAGCAGCAGTCTTCTTAATCAAATCTGGTAGAGCATGAGCTTTATACTGTTTTATAATGAAACTGCACGGCGCCATATCACAGTGTAATCTCAGTGGCCTAATGATCGGTAAAATGACTCCATGTTTAAATGAGTTGTTTCAGATTGTGGCTACAGTGAAAGAGACATTACACCCAAATTAAAGATATTGCCTTCAAAAACGATGAACATGCTGTAATCTGAATGCACTGAAATACAACACAAGTGTTCAAGAGCAAAACAAATCTTTCATACAACAAGCCCAACTGGATTATTAGCATTCCCTTCAACATAATATTTCGCTTCTATGTTGCAGATTATGACACTGTGACCAAGATCAATGGAAACCACAAGAAGTGCTGGAATGCACTGGGAGAGTGGTGGCCTAGTGGGTAAGGAAGTGGACCTGTAATCAGAACCGTCCCCACTTACTGCTCCACGACTGCCCACTGCTCACTAATGGGCTGATGGGATAAATGCAGAGGACAAATTTTGTTGTGTGCACCTCGTGCTTTGTTTCACAATCACTTCACTATCAAGAAATTGTGATTTTGCAACGCATCACCTCACTTGAAAATGTTTGAATCGTTCTCTTTGGGTTTCTTCATTTCAAGATCTCCTCAGTCATGATCAGGCTCTGGATCGATGCACCCTAACTAATCTCACAGTGTTATTCAAGTGGGAGACATCCTCAGAAAAGGCCCTGCTAGGCAATGCAGAACGAACTTCGATGAAGGGCCCAGTTTATTTATGCTGACTGGCAGCGGTTTCTGTCCAGAATGTCCAAGAAATCTCAAAAAAACAACATTCTGTTGTTATGGCCGGGTGACCAATCGATTTCAATCTCCAAACAGTGGTCGACACACAGGGCCTGCAGATTAGACCTGTGAAGTGGGGAGGGCTGTCCTAATATGTCATCCTTCCTCCTTCTGCTCAGAAGCGCCCCGGCTCGGCTGCAGAGTCTGGAGGTAAATAAACGGCGCGTCTTCTCCCAGGCCGACGCCCGCTGCTGATCGAAATGACCTCTTGCTTCCCAGACTCCTTGAAAGTGCCCAGTGAATATATTGGCAGGTGAAACCTCAGACGGCATCTTGGGGACACTTCACACTCGCTGGCATGAACCAGGATGAGGGGGGAGTGCCAGTGGGTATTATTTACAACAAAAACGGCATTCTGGCATTTACAGTGTTTTATTGTAAAACAAACGGTGTTTTAAATGTTTTACCGTATGTCAGACAATATCAAGTGGAACATGTGAGGCTGCAAATCGCGCTTTTCTGTCCTTCCTTTGCGCTGTGACAGTAAGCCTCGAGCTAAGTATAAAACCTTTGTGACTTATACATAATAAATATATAGCACTGAGAAAAGTGCAACGTGCAGATCATATTCAATTCATTGGTTCTTGTAAAATAAGTCTAAACTTTTAAATAATTCTAAGCAGAAATTGCAACTGTGCACACATTGTTTGAGCTCTTTTCATTACAAGGACAAGATTGGGAGATTTCTGCATAAATATTTTTTTCACTAGTCCCTTTTTGGTGTTCCTTCGCTATAAAAAGTTGGTACCAGTGTTTCTGTCCCTTAGATCTGAAGGTAAATAATGGTAAATAAAAATCTTGTTCTAGAAAACTTCCAAGTGAAAAAAAGTACAAAGGTGCTTGCCTTCAAGAGTGCTTATTGCATTCAAATTAGTACAACTCATTTTAGGCAAAATGACTAATGACAAACCGATTTTTTAAAAAGAATTTCCTTAGCTGGTCTAACAGTGGTGGCCGGTAAAATCATCATCATTTACATTTACATTTAAGGCATTTGGCAGACACCCTTATCCAGATAGAAGCATATTAGATAGAGGACAGGTAGTTCCTTTACTGTATTGCATCTGCACGTGTCTTGCCTGCTTTGTTTATTCAAAAACAGATTGAACATGATTGGAGGTAGTGTTTGTGTCATTTCAGAAACTGCGTATGTGTGCATATTTCTATGGCTCAGAAATGTCTTCATTTTGACATGTATCCACTCACTCTCACTCACCCAATATCCTAATACACACATTTTTTTTGTTTTCTTATAGAACAACAAAATTTAAATAATCAGAGAAATACAAATCCACAAGATGAAGAACTAACACCCCGTCTGTCATGCGACGCAGGAGGACAACACGATCGACATCTTGAGAATGTCGTGAGCATCACACTTTCTGTAACATATGTACAACTTAGATAAGATAAGATAAGATAAGACAAGATAAACCTTTATTAGTCCCACAAGTGGGAAATTGCATTTGTCACGGCAGAAAGTGGATAGAACAAAGAGCATACAGAGGCATACATTCGCATACAGAGATTTAAAAATCATTATTAGAGGTGGAGAAATGTCAGGTAACACCTCAGTCTATAAAGCTCCCAGCTTTTATCTGGACAGGGCATAGCGTATTTTCTCCGGACGTAAAGCTCATCGCCAAGTCAAGCAGTCAAAACCGAACGCAGTAAGAACCTGGGAGAACAAGGCCTGGATTTGGACCCGGATCTAATTTCTTACATATGCATACATACAAGGTCTACTGTTAGAAAATGCTTCCTTCCAACTGCTGATCAAAAGGAACATTTATGAAGACGTTTTTTGTGCAATCTGCGCTGTCTACATGCTGTAAGTCAAACAAGTCCGCACTCCCAGGTCTGAATTCCGACTCGCTTGGACGGAAATTCTGACCGAGAGGCTGCCTGTACAAGCGTGGAGCTGCATGGAGCGATCACCTTGGAGACCGGAAGTCTCATTCGCTACAAACTCCGAGGCAGACAATAATGCTGATCTGACAGCCGGCCAATTCCCGGTCCACATCATCAGCAGAGCAACCCACACCGAACATCAGACCCCACAGAAATTAAACCTTTTTTTCTTTTTTATAAATGTCCAGTTTTAAATGACTTAATAATAAAAAAAATTGCCATAAAAGCGACAACAACAATTCTGTGTTGTTACCAGAATTATTACCATATTGCTCTGTGGATAATTTTTTTTAAAGTGTTAATAAATTTGCAGAATGCTGCCTGCCGGCCCTATCAGGGCTTTGGTGCCAAAACTCTATTCTTTGAAATGCAGCTTGTTAATGTAAGATAATACTGTGGGAGGGAAACAGAATCTCCTCGCCAGAAACGGTCTGCAAACATCCTTCCTCCTGCGTGTTCACCAACAAATGGGGAAACGAAAAAAAAAAAAAAAAAAGTGAAAAGACTGAGGGAATAAAAAAAATAAATCGAATCAAATGTCTGGGATGAGCGCCACCCTCGCTTTGACTTCTTTAAATATCGCCTTCCTCTCCTTAATGAGGCCGACTCTTTGAAACAAGAAGAGGGTGTAAAAATATTCCACATAAAAGATCTACATAATAAAAACATTATTAAGGTTCAATAATTCAGTGTTCCCCCGGGCAATTTCGAGAGGCAGCGTGCCCATAAACCCGTACAAATATACACCGACTGTCGGAAAGTCATTTTTGCTCGGCTAATGTCACGAAATACCGACTGGCCTGATGCTCATCATGTAGGCATCATTGAATAACATCTCAGGCGATCGGATTCCAATTCTCCACATGCACAGCTCAAGTCTTAAGTGTCAGACAGCTGGCAAGAAGACTGCAAAGGAAATATTTATGGACTGTTGCATCAGTCAGAGAAATGGGTGTCGCTGTATATTAAAAACAAGGAAATGTCATAGATGGGTTGGCAGATGGACGTGGGGAATCTTGACTGGCGTTACGCCCCGCAGGAGAGGTGGTGTGTCGGTTTTGAGGGTAATATCTGAAATGGAACACTTGGAGACTGTAGGGTGGGGTCTAGTATTGTGTATACAGTGGGGCAGCCACCGATTGTGCAAGTTGTGCAAAATTTTAATTACGGGTGCACTATGTAAAAGAAAAAAAAAATCTGAATACTTGTTTTCTGCCACATATACAAATTTAAACCAAATCAATATCATATCTTTTGGAAATTCCCATGTCTTTTTCGGAATGAAGTGTGTATATAAGCCCCAATCAGGACTAATTTATTTCATCTTCTAACCACATCTGAAAGAACAGAATCTTGCGATGGCAAACATCAGGGGAGCTGAAGAGTTCCAACAGCCACGAAGGCGATGTGAGTTTTTATCAAGCGCTTTACTCGCACGTCAGACACGACCTCGTTCGTCTCTGGACGTTAGGCGCGCTGATAGCCTGGCCCGACTGGGGAGTGTTATTCCACGTACTCAAACAAGGTCAGACGGGGAAATAAGACGGAGGGGTTCAGCCGAGGAGGAGTTTCACCGCTCCTTTCCGACCTCCCAGACGGCTCGGCATGAATATGCACCTCTGCATCCCACGACATCCTCTGCATAACGCTGCACGGCCGAGCAAACAAACACACAGACCGACAGGCCCTGAATAAAAAAATAAAAATGTTTTTTTTTTTTGCCCTCTGGCCCAGTGGAATTCACCAAAGTCAACAAAATAACAAAAAAAACCCCACCATCTCGGAGCACAAGCTTCATGTTGGTTTTTTAGAGAATGCACTGATGCTCTTTCACCGTGCAAAAAGACGGGCGGAGACGTACATGAAGAATAAGCAATTTTTCCCCTTCACAATAACCATTAAGCCCAAATCAAATTACAATCAATACTATTACACATATCATTACCATATGTGAATATTATTTTACATTGACATTATGCCAACGTGGAACTGATCTAATATGTGCAAATGTATATCCAAAAAAAAAGAATACAAATGAATCTACAGGAACGAGTCTTTCCCGTTTTCTTTTTGCATTCGGTCAGGATAGTGAAATCTTTCATTGTTAGGAATACACGCTCAGCGGGTGAAAAGTGAACAATCATGGGCAGATTGTGCAGACAACGGCTATGAACACGTTCCACCCTGTTAGGGACAGGAGTGAAGTCCTCGCGTCACATTCATGAGAGCCTTCGCCACGCTAGGCCGGATATGTTTCTATATTCTGTCCATTGGACCAAGGTTCTCCAAAACAGCCTAACAGTGTAGAACTTGGTTTCCCTGCGTTTGTGCATCTGATCAGGCATTGTAGCCTCCTCTACAACGTAATAAAACAGTAATTCATGGTTTATAGATCACGTAACCGTTACGGAGAACGTGGACAAATTGAATGCATGCATCAATACAGCAGTTTGTAAAACTGTTGACGTCTATTAACTCAGTTTTTTTGTGACTCATTGCAGAGAAAAATTTTAATATGTTAATATTTGGTACAGAAAAGGTTTGAGTGTACTTTAGTTATGACTGTGAGTCATGAGGGGGTTTTTCTCCACAGATGAAATTATTCTCATTTTCCCCATATAATCCCAGATGGCTAGATTGTACACATGCCATACAGCTCTGCTTTATTAAAAAAAAATGCTCACAGATGTCAGACTGTTACTTCCCGTCTGTGAGCTCTTCGATACGCCAGTGCCAGTCCTGTCAACCAACAGCCTCCTGAGAATCCGGGCCAGAATCCGCCTATTCTGAACCACCGCTCGCGTAAGTATTTTAGGTTTGTTCACTTTACTTATTTGCTGTTAATGCGATAATCTCTTACTGCATTAAGGGGGAAAAAGGTGGACATGCCGTGATAATTCGTGGACACGTAAGGGCCATGTTACCCTCGGTATAATCTTCCAGCCCATCTGGAGCCAAGAATGTGTCTAGCAGTTGGTCCGCGGACATCTGCACCACCAAATCCTCGGCTAGTCCACTGGCGGGACCCTGGCAGAGAGGAGGGCGGGCGAGGTCTCAGCAGCCAGTTGTCACTTGAGAAGGTTCAGCCAGCTGCTCGGACTCCGCTTGTCGAGGGACATGAGATCTCTCACGAGATCAAGTGGTAAAAGACAACAGCACCACAGCATCCTGCAGAAACGACAGACGACTTGGCTTTGCAAGTGCTCTTCATCAGGCCGAGAGAAGCAAGAGCCCTTGTGCTTCAGTGCCCCCTGTTGTCCAAACTTGAACCTTACGGGTTCATCATTCCCAAATAACGGGATCTGAACTGCATAATCTGAACAGGAATGCCTCTTATTGTGCACATTAACTGATGAAACGAATTGACCCAGTAATCATTGAGACAACCATTCTGCTGGGTGACGATGAGGTGGTTCCACGAGCAAAGCCACCACATTCGAAACCAAGTAGGGTGGTAGTGGCCTAGTGGGTAACACACTCGCCTGTGAACCAGAAGACCCAGGTTCAAATCCCACTTACTACCATCGTGTCCCTGAGCAAGACACTTAACCCTGAGTGTCTCCAGGGGGGGACTGTCCCTGTAACTACTGATTGTAAGTCGCTGTGGATAAGGGTGTCTGGTAAATGCTGTAAATTTAAAGTGAGCCTTTCATACGAGATCTGGTTTTAAATGTCTGGAAGACCATCATCTTGTACGCATTTAAGGCGGTCGGAGTTTTAAAGTTTACGTTGAACCAGTAAGTGCCGACCCTGTGTGAATAGCGACATTTATAAACTATCTTTCTGACCTACTGTAAAGCTGACATAGCTAACATTAACATTTTAACATCTCCCAACATATTTAGACACACACACACAAGTAATCGAATGGTTACGGTTTTAAATCCCGAACAGCCGAGGTCCCACCGTCCTGGGTGTCCACTAAATCTGACGGGCTACACGCAGGGGACAAGTTTCACTGTTTATAAGCAGAAGCGTGTCCGTCTCGCCCGCATCAGGAGTTACTCGTCCGGCTTAAAAGTATTTCTAATCCAAGCTGCCTCCACACCGGCCAGCGCTCATGTGGCGCCCCCTGCTGGTCACGAATATAACGGGAGTAATACATCTCTGCTGCTCCATCATAAGATTTCTACCTTCACAACAGCGACCTTCTTTGCAGAAAGAAGTGTAAAACCACTTGTTGAATCTTGTACTGCTAGAATTCATCCACTTTGTGGTGGCAGTGGCGGCCCCGTAATCGGAAGGTTGCCGGTTCGAATCCAGAGCCGCCAAGGTGCCTCCAAGCAAAGCACCGTCCCCACACACTGCTTTCCGGGCACCTGTCGTGGCGGCCCACTGCTCACCAAGGGTGATGGTTAAATGCAGAGGACACACCATGTGCTGTAGTGTTTCACAACGACAACCACTTCACTTTCACAATCGGCAATTTACATTTGGTTCTCGAGACCATTATTCCTTACAAATTAAAACAGCAGCTAATTTCAGTTTTCCCCACATCCCACAAAAATTAACTGCGTTTCCATATAACAATCAATAAAACTTTAGACACAATATAATCTTTGATGTTTATTACAGTAAATGTTACAAACTCCGTAGTCAAAGAAATCAGACATTTAAGATGTGTGTGAAAACAAGAAAGGGGGAAAGCATTAGACAACAATGCAAAGCAGAAAGAGAACAAGCGCTTTACTTATACAAGCTTTAAACAGAGAATTTAAAAGCAACATCTAAGCAGCAGGAAAATTCCCCAAGTCCTCAACAGGCCGGGACAAGTGCAATACCTTCCAAGCACAGAGCATTGCCACTCATCCCAACCTGCACAGAAAGGGATTACTAATCTGAGACAGCGGACGATTCACCGCCATGATCAGTTTTGCATGGATTTGCACAGCAACCGCTCAAAAAGCTAGATGCAAACCAGCAAAACTAACCAGTGCAGTGCGCAACGGTCCAATTACGGTCGCACGCCACAGCGATGCCCGCATCTAGAAGTACTTCAAGTGCTCACACTGCAGTAGATGTTTTAGTAACTACCTGCACTATAAGCACTTTAATACTGCTGAAACCTGCCGTAAAGGATGCTGGGGACGGGGAGGAGAGGGACGGGCACACGCATTCGCACTCACGCAAGCAAACAGACAGAGAGAGAGAGAGAGAGAGAGAGAGAGAGACAGAGAGAGAAGACGGGGTAGCAGGCCACCATCAGTTTTGCATAGATTTGCACAACTCGTTTTTTCTTGTAGTGCAACTATGCAAAACTAGCAGAGAGCTGCATGGGGGCGGGAGAGGGCGGGGGGGGGGAGCAGCACAGCGAAGACGAGATGCAAGTCCCAGCCCCTTATGCCAGAAGGAGCACTTAGGGCAGTAGGTGCTAGTCTACTTCACTATCTGCACTAGATGCACCTTAGCATAAGCACTAGAAACAGAGAGGCGGTGTCGGGGCACCTCGCCGCGGGCCGCGTCAAAGTAGTGCTTGAAGTGCCTCCACTGCAGTAGACATAACACGGAACTACCTGCACTGTAAGCACTTTGACACTACAATGACTCCTTCGCCAGCTCCGCATGGTCCTTCGACGTCGGCGAGTACCTGCAAAAGAAGAGGGGAAAAGTTGTCTTTTTTTCTCTTTTTAATTGCATCAGACACATCATGATAGATCTAAACCACTTTATGCAACGCCGTGGACGTGTAATTTAAGTGTATTTGCATAATGAGCGCGCAACAAGTCCACGCGTGGGCCAGCGCGCCTGCGTTTCACGTGGTCGTTTTTTACTGCGGCCCGCGAGATCCGAATTAAAAAAACGACCGAGACGCGCATGCGCGTGGCGACGCGGTCCTGCCGCAACCCTCCCCCACGGCCCGCACCAACATGGCGCCGCCGAGTCCACGGCGCTCTCCTCCGCGTCCAGCGTCGATCCCGGGCGCGGGGCGAAGTGCACAAAGACGCCCGCGACCCGTCCCGCCACTGCCACGGCGGACGGCGAGGGGCTGCTCGCCGTTCGACGCCGTCCACGTAACTCCAACGTGGGAAAAAAAAAAAAAAAAAAAAAAAACACTCGGCAACTAGTATTTACACCCCGAAACCACATGGTTACGCTTTAAAAGCGAGCCTCGGCGGACTGGAGTAGTAAGTCACGTTGTTCCGGGAACGACGGAGGCGAACACGCGGACAAAAAAATAAAAATAAAATAAAAAAACGCGTGCGAAATAACGCGAACTGGTTAAAAGTGCGCCCTCGCCGCGAAAACCACGCAAGAAGAAAGAAAATGGAAAACTCGCCGTCCACGGCGGCGAAGTTAGCAGACCTAGCATCCCACAAAGCGCGCTGCGCGCTGGGCTCCCGCCGCGGACGACGGCTCCGCGGGAACCCGCGCTGCCGCTCGGACCGGCGGCGGCTCCGGCGAGTCCGCAGAGTTACGCGCCCGCCGCGCAAACAAAAGCGCAACTCGTGACTGGAGGGAAACTCGCTAACAGGACCGGCCGCCCGGCCCGGGCTGCGCGGCGGCGCTCTCGGTTCTTAGTTAGCATTTTATTCTGTTATTTAATCGCCATTAAAACCTCGCGGCCGGAGTAGAAATGGCCGCGTCCAGAGCGGCGTGGACGTGGGTCTTTTTTCTTTTCTTTTTTTAATGAAACGTGCCGCCGCTAGCCTGCCAGGCTAAGCGGCTAACAGCCGCGCGGCCTGCCGCTGCCCCCCATGTGCTGGCCGCTTTGTTCTGGAGCCGCTTATCCAAAAAAAAAAAGAAGTAAAAAAAAAAAGGCGCCGCCGCGGCGAGAATATCCCCGCGTAGGTTCCCGCGCCGAGTCCGACGGCGGGGCTCCGCTCCGCGGCCGCCCTGCCCCGCTGCGGTTCCCCCCACGAAAGCGCCCCGGTTCCAGTAAGTATGGAGGAGCGGGGCTGCCATGCGCCTCTTTTACTACACTGTTTTCATCGCGCTTCCACGCCGCGTTTCACCGGCGAACGGAGCTGTTCTCCCCCCCAAGTCGGGCGGCTGAAGCGCACGAAAAAGAAAACAACAAAAAAAACGGGGTGCGAGAAATAAAAAGCGGGGGTCGGAGGAGAATTAAGCGGCAAAAAAACAACAACAACAACAACAGGTTTCACGTCCGCGACTGGCGCGCAGTAAAGACGCCCGCGGACCCACCATCTTCACTCACCGTCCGCCGCCGGCGCTCCGGGCGAAGCCGACCGAACTCGCGCGCAGAAAGTTCGCCGCGCGGACGGCGTCACGTCGAGCGGGGGGAGCGCGAGGAGGAAGGAAGGAGGGAGGAGGAGGAGGGGGGGACGAGAGAGAAAGAAAGAAAGAAAAAAAAAGTGGCGCGAATGCGCGCTTCTCCCCGGACCATGTGGCGAGTGCAGGGCGGCTCCCCGGCGAACGTAAATATCTGGCGGCCCGGCTGCTTCATTAGCATGGGGGCTCCCGGCCGCCAATCCCGCCACTCGCCGCCGGTTCGAACCGAACTCGTGCCGCTCGTAGTTATCTGTTAATGCACAGAAACCAAAAATTACAAATTACATCTAAAATCAACACATACAAAAAAAATATCGTATTTTTATATATATATATATATATATTTTTACTTTATCGCTGATTTCTAAAAGCGTGCACAGAGTGTAATAAGCATTTTTGCACTGCAAAAGGTATTTCGTGTGAGTGAAAACAGATCCAAAACTTTTATAGATAAAGTGTCATGAAACGATCTTATTTAATCAAACCAAAATGCTGCACAGTTTAAAGCAGTAACTTGTTGCCAGCAGTCAGGAACAGGACAGGAACCAAATGCAGAGTCAACGTCTCTCTCTAGAAAGTGAGAAAAAATTCACATATGAAATTACACGCAGTATTTTTAATTTCTGTCCTTTTTGTAACACCGACCACAACCACCCCTGTTAAAATTATGAATCTACACGCAGTATTTTTAATTTGTGGCCTGTTGTAACACTGGCCACAACCACCCCTGTTAAAGATATGAAATTACACGCAGTATTTTTAATTTGTGGACTGTTTTACACTGGCCACGACCACCCCTTATTAAAGATATGAAACTACACGCAGTATTTTTAATTTGTGGCCTGTTGTAACACTGGCCACGATCACCCCTGTTAAAGATATGAAATTACACGCAGTATTTTTAATTTCTGTCCTTTTTGTAACACCGACCACAACCACCCCTGTTAAAATTATGAATCTACACGCAGTATTTTTAATTTGTGGCCTGTTTTACACTGGCCACGACCACCCCTTATTAAAGATATGAAACTACACGCAGTATTTTTAATTTGTGGCCTGTTGTAACACTGGCCACGACCACCCCTGTTAAAATGGCAGTTAGCGAGGCTCCTCCCCCTGAAGGGGCCATGGGAGGGTTTTCTCTCTGCCAGCAGTGGCTGGATTTGTCCCCCTGTGTGACCCGGGGGGTCAGGCCGCATCACCCCTCACCCTTGGCCCCATTCATGTGTAAAATCCCACATGAGAGAGGGAGCAAAATGAAGAGGATTTGTCCCAGCTGAACACAAGGCTTTAGAAAAAGCGAGGGAAGAAGAGTTTCAAAGTGCCAAGAACTTAATTGCACTGCAGAGTAAATTAGGTATAATATCTGTAGCTTGTGTACCATAATTGTATGCTTTGTGCAGTCTGGGTATTAATGCTGTCACTGTACAATGAACCTATCTAGGCTAAAAATGGATGCATAAATCAGTGCATAGAACAGTTTAGTAGGTACTATGGTGTAAAATGCACCATTTTAGCAGACACACAATTTATATATATATATATATATATATATATATCAAAATGTTAGTTTGACAGCTTTATAATGAAAAGGGAAGTTTAGCTGCTTGCATGAGCTAAACAGTGAAGTTTTGACCACTGCAGGGATATAAACACAAAAACATTCTCCTGGTGTTTTTTTTTTTTTTTATTGTCCTACATGTTTTTATAACGTGTATTAATAATACATGCTAGATATTGAGTCATTTTAGGGATCGCTATCCCTGGTCTCAGATGTTTCCGTGTTCCACAAACACCTTATTTGACCCATGCCTGGTGAAGAGTAGAGAGGGTTGAATCGGGGTTTTACATACAAGTATTTGGTAAAATACAGTCTACATTGGTTGTGCAATGGATGTTCCATTGAAATTGGAACTAATTTTCTAAAATGTGAACTACTTTTCTAGGTGAGACCTTTTAAACAATGAGGAAAACATGTATTACCAATGGAAACAAGCAAAAAAACATAAGAGTTTTTGAACATATATTATTACCTTCATCCTGATAATTACGTTGGCGTAAATACAGCCAGCAAAATTCAGCATAATAAATAAAAAGTACTTCTATTTATATTAGAATTAAATATATTATGTATTTCTAAATAATTCTGATAAAATTCATTTTTTCGAAATTCATAATTTAAAACTAACCTCATGAAGCCTCCTTATCTCATCTTATCAAGTGACAGGTTGCCCATAAACTGTCTATTCAAATTAACATTAACATTATTTTTCCCAAATTTTAAAACTTATCATAATCACAGATGTATTGTTATGGTTCATTTGTACCAGCAGAGGAGGCTGTTGGCCAACAGTTGACTGCGGCGCGCCGCTCCTCCACACCATTCACACACAAGAAATGACAAACCCCTGTGATCATCAGATGATTTGCTGGACTGTGCCGACTGAGACTCATTTCACAGATCACGTCCTTACACTGTGACAGATGGCACTGATTCACAAAAGCCATTAAATGAACTTTTAACTGAGCAGCGGCATCAATACACGATGCACATTTAACATGAACTGTGTAATGAACGGCTGACGCCCAAATGCATGCACGTTTATTACAGGTTAATATTCTGAGCTGAGAATGTCACCATCTAGCTGTAGGGAAACTGGCCTTTCTGAGAAACAGCGGGTTGATTAATGAGTGCTGTTCATTTGTGAACAGTGTCAGATGATGTTTGTTTAAACACTGCACACTCTATCTCCGATCGTTTCGGCTATCAAATAATTTATGGCCTGAAGTATGACTTATTTTTTTTACACGTCTTGTGCGCTATCAGTTAACAGCTCCTTAATAGCTGGCTAATAAGAGTGTATTTTATGTGCCACATCTGTCACTTCTCTTAATGAATGAAACCATATCAAGGTTTGATGTAGGGGGTCTAGCCAAATTTTTAGGTATTTCTAGGAGCATTTTTTTAGGTATCATTGTACATCTAGCTTTACAAATCGCACCAAATATTCTGCACACTATATGCCACAACATTAAAAGCAGCTGCTTGATGCTGTCTAAATGACTCTCACGTAGCAATGCTCGCTGGTTCCTGGCAGCAAGATGTTAGAAGCAGGTCCTGTGAGGTGGGTCCTCATGGATCTCGCGTGTGTTCTGGGCTCAATTGGATTGAGATGTAAAGAATTTGGAAGCACAGTCAACACTTTGGACCGCAACCATTCCGGAACAATTTGTTCCGTGTGGCACAGCGCATTGTGCTGCTGAAAGAGGGCGCTGACATCGCCACGAAGGCTCTGCGTGGTCTGCAGCACGTAGGTGGTGCATGTCAAAGTAAGGATCCGGCTGCCGAGTTAACGACACCTCGTCTAAAATAAAAATGTGACTTGCCAGACCAGGCCACCTTCTACCATTGTTCCATTTCTGATGCTCATGTGCACACTGCATGCGCTGCTTTTGCGGTGGACAAAAACTCCAACTGGTCACACATTCGGACAGCGTTCAGTCTTGGTTAGCACTGATGTTTCAGTAATTTGTGCTAATCAAGTGTGGGTTGAGATTAGATGCCTTCATACTGGAGATGTACCGGCCTGTTTGTCCTGTATTACCATTTGGCCCTTGTCGAAGTCGCCCAGGTATATTATTTGCCTGCTTCCATCTTTTTGGCAGTAGCAGTAAGCTTTCCTACTTTCTACACGGCTAATGTTATATCAGACGTAATCCTTACATGTTCAAATGACAGTCCATTTTGAATTGTCCGATGTTTACTGTCCTTCAGAGACATTTCCCTTTCACAGCGATTATAGGATTCCTTCACTACTGTGCTTTACTAGTGCCAGATGAAAGGCCGGAGATGGATGTTCTGATGCAGCTTGTATTTAATTCCCTAACAGAGCTCGGGGATTAGGGAGTATGTAGAGTGGCATATTAACCTCTTAACACTTCAAGAACCAGCACATCTTCATGAATTAGTCACTACATTTTATTAAAGGGGGTATTTAAAGGGAATAATAACTTAGACAGGTACTAAGGGTCTTAAGGTCTTTAGTCATTAAATCCATTGGTATGGCTACGTTAGGTAGACCAGGTACACTTGGTATTTTTCCATTTTCAAACCAAAAACTAGGGACTGTACCTGGGATACAATATGAGTACTATAGATGGAACATAAAACTGCATCTTTATTAAACAATTGTAGAAAATGTGAACAACTTATGGACTTTGTTGATATGTAAATATGTAGTTATATATCAACAAAATCCACAGGTTGGGCACACTTTCTACAATTGTTCAGGAAAGATGCAGCTTTAGTACTCATATTGTATCCCATTTACATTTACAGCATTTATCAGACGTCCTTATCCAGAGCGACTTACAATCAGTAGTTAGAGGGACAGTCCCCCCCTGGAGCAATTTAGGGTTAAGTGTCTTGCTCAGGGACACAATGGCAGTAAGTGGGATTCGAACCTGGGTCTATTGGTTCATAGGCGAGTGTGTTACCCACTAGGCTACTACCACCCAGGTACAATTTAAACACCCATCTGGAATGCTGGGAGAGTGGGCTCAGGGTGGGGAGCCATCCCACTGCAGGGTACACACACACACACTCACCCCTTTTTGTCAATAGAAAAGTCACTACTTATAAAACATCACACTCCCATTTCAATAATTGTTCGGTGTGGAAATTCATAATCAAACGCAACTCCGCTCCCTGCCAAAAACGTGAACAGAGATCAAAGTGTGTTCTTCGAGTGCCTGTGTCAAGTAATAATCGACCCTACAGCAAATTCTCTGAGTCTGCACTCGTGTCAAGAGTGGGGTGGGCAGGCCTGCTGCTGGGGAGGATGTGTGTGTGTGTGTGTGTGTGTGGGTTTGGTGGGGTCTTTTGAAGTAAAGGTGCTATAGACACCCGACTCAACCCTGGCAACTTATCCATTTTCATTTCCGAGATAATTTTACTCGTGAGTCCAGGGAATCAATGAGAGATAACAGTTACCTTTCTGGTGCCATTCCAGCGTGGTGATGTGTTTTAATCCTCCTCCTGTCTTCATTAAAGCTAAATGACCATTTAATTACCGTGTACGAGACGTAAAAAATGAAGTTGGTTAAACAGCGGCGGAGGACTCTTCTGCCTCACACAAAAAAACAAGTTATGCAAGCAGCATTTGTACAAGTGAAATGTGTTTGGAGTGTGTGATAAATGTTTAAAATAAGCAACAATGGCTCCAATTAGAAGGAGAAACACTAACAGAGTTAATGTTCTCTTCCTCTGTAATCCCTGGCTAATTTGCATTTTAATTCTTTCTGCCTTTCTCAGCCTCTCAGCTAATCCTGTGCCAGTTTGAAAGGAGTCTGTGTCTCTCCCTGACAACTCCTGAAGGCCTCTCCACACAGACGCCACTC
Source organism: Denticeps clupeoides (assembly GCF_900700375.1). Taxonomy (NCBI): domain Eukaryota; kingdom Metazoa; phylum Chordata; class Actinopteri; order Clupeiformes; family Denticipitidae; genus Denticeps; species Denticeps clupeoides. The sequence continues at coordinate 16,460,710 of NC_041715.1, forward strand.
CGTCAGGAGGACCGGAGCGACGCTCCGCGTTAAACACAACAATCCGCTCCGTTTGGTACAACAGCTTTTGTGCGTCTCCCCCGATTCCTCTTCCCATTAGAGAGCTTCGGTGACTCCGCGTGTCTGCTCGTTTTACCAATAACGACAATAAGAGCGGACCACTCTCTCACCCCGAATTATGATGCGCAGAGCAATCATTACACGACTACAGGGACTGACGTCCCAACAAAAGTTTACGAATCGCCACACAAAGGGGTAATTAGAGCTGACATGGGAATTACCAGGCTTGACAAATAATAAGTGATAAACAGCGATTTACATGTGGGGTGGACAGCTTTTGTTCACCCACGCTGGTGGAAGATCAGTGGAAGACTTTTGAAGACATTCTTTTCATGCAGTCGCTTGGTTAAAAAGAGGAGTCGCACGCGTTCCTAAATAGTCTCTGATGTCCTCTGAAGTGAGTGAGGATCAGAGGGTTCTTCACTCAAGTAGAGGTGTAGAAAATTACTCTGGTGAAAATTGAGCCAACATCTTTTTAAAAAGAGAAAAAAAAAAAAGTGAAGTGATTGTCACATGTGATACACAGCAGCACAGCACACAGTGCACACAGTGAAATTTGTCCTCTGCATTTAACCCATCACCCTGAGTGAGCAGTGGGCAGCCATGACCGGCGCCCGGGGAGCAGTGTGTGGGGACGGTGCTTTGCTCAGTGGCACCTCAGTGGCACCTTGGCGGATTGGGATTCGAACCGGCAACCTTCTGATTACGGGGCCGCTTCCTTAACCGCTAGGCCACCACTGCCCCTGACCTACAAGTTAAAAGTTTGAGGGGCACTATCTTCAAACTGGCCTTAAGTGCAGCGCTACGCTCTAAGCATGGGACTAATCTCTAGTGTAGGGCAAAAGGTGCCCTTGGGATTCACATAAATAGATACAACTTGTATAGATGAATATATGATCCAACGTTAGTACAGCGGAGATTTTTGCCTCCATTGTCTTGTTGTGTATCGCATACAAAGATGGATCTGCCACTGGGATTCTCATTGCTGTGTGTTTATAATCCCCATTCTATAAGGATGAAATCCATCTTGATTTCTAGATGGTGGCCATCCCTGAAAAATAAAAAGCTTTATAATAAACATTATCTCTCGTTTTAATTGTAACTAGAGTAACAAGAGTAGAAGAGACAGATTCGTTTCTGTTGGTAGGAAAATAAATAAGGTAAAGACACCCGAAAACTCAACTCAAGTATGTTGCCTCCCATCGCTGGTGCTGACGTAGTCCCCAGCCTGACCCGGGCCGCCTGTGTCATGCCGACTAACAAAGGCAGCTCGGCAGCTCTGGGACGAGGCTGCGGAGGCAACATCCGGGACTGCGAGTTCTCCGCCTTCATCTGCTGTCACCCCAATGCTTCTCAGCTCCCTTTAGGTGGCATTCTGCACCCGCCCGTCGAGCCCAGCACCTTTAACATTCCGCTCACTCACTCCGCTCAACCGAACGCTCCAGGGACATTACAATGTGCGTGTGTGTTAGCATTCCCCGCTGGTAGGGCAGAGCAGATTGGCCATCCTTTACTCAAACTGACATAAACAGATTGACAAAAACGAAATCAGTGAAGGTTTAGAAAGGTTACGCACGTCTCTTTGGGATGAAGGCATTTTGGTGTTTGCGAAAGCTTTTCGTTTCCTTTCCTGAATCTCAAGAAATCAGCTCAGTGGATGAGTAAGTCCTGTCATAATGGCCATGGCAACCCTTTACATAACTCCCTCTATAGGGTAGGAGGGATGCTGCCTACGGCAGTGATGACTGCAGCAATTTTTCATGGGACACAGAGGCATGAAAAGACCGCTGTCTGCCCTTATTTACACCCTGTCATAAAAATTGCACATAAAGAAATAATAACCACGGAATGGTTTGTTGGCGGTTCATTGACAACATGGTCCCCGCTCACGTCTCGGAGTTGAGTGAATGGAGAGCTTTAAACCGCGATGCTCAAATGTTCATGAGGCTCTTTTTATTTCGGTCCAGAAGTCATGCACACAGCACTGTCCCCTGCCCTGCCTCCCCCTGTTTTGTTCAGACCCTCAGTCACGCCGATCACTCGGAGCACTAACAGGATTAGCGTCAGCTCTTCAGACACGTCAGCGTGGTGCCAGGGCCCCATCACAACAGGCACCACATCGTGGGCACCATCAGACCCCACTCCCCTCGCCACAATGATCACAAAGCGCTGACGTTACATCCGTTACTATCATGAAAGGAGGGCTAAACAAATGCATTTTTATGGCCCTTCTACCTGTCCTTCGCCATAAATATGGCATCAGCGTGAATTATGGAGAGCTCGGCGAGGCTCAGTGACCCACGGGAGCACTATTTGTACCTCCATTAATCCAGATGCAGAAACTTTATGGACCTGCTGTTACAAAATTGATTGTTGTTGTTTTTATTTTGCAGGATTATTTGCATGCACACTACTGAGCCTATACATTTATAAGTTCAGTAGACTTGGCAGAGACGCCCATGTTAGTGAACATTCTCCAACTTTATTTATCCCAAAGGAAATTTAGGTGTCGAGTAGCTAATTTTAACACGTCATTCATACACATACATACTACAGAATACAAAGAAGGTTATCCAATGTGTGGCTTTTACAATAAGGTTGGGTTGTAAACATGTTATAACAGCGGTGTGCAATGGTATCTGTATAGTGTTTGTGCCAGTCTATTGCCATTGCAAAATCTATGTTTTATTCATGTACAGCAGGCTACACAATATATCAAATAAATGAGTCGTTGCTTAACTATACATGGACAAAGGCAATAAAACTAAGTTTGCAAATAAACCTGAGCATTAGTACCTGAAATAAAGCAGCTTCTTGCACTCATCAAACGATGACAATGAGAGCCCATACGACATATTGCCTGATGTAAAAGTTTTCTTCTGAAGAAGACGAAACCAAGCTTAAATTCGATGTTTCTGATCTCATGGTTATCAATTTTAACTAAATCTTTTTGAGCTGTCAATCATTTAAAAAGCTACATTTGCAATGAATTTGTTAACATCAATCGTGATGAATCCTAAAGTGTATGACTAAAGCTTAAATATTATAGCTAGCTATAATATTTAAAACTCAATGGGGGTGCTTCTTGTTCAGTTTGAACTGGATTGTAGGCCCTGGAAAAAACCTGGAAAAGTCATGGAATTTGAAAATAGAACTCTCCAGGTCTTGAAAAGTCATGGAACACAAAATAAACATATAAAGTCATATAAAATCTACATTTACAACTATAACATTCATAACTAGTGCAGGTATCTTTGCTGGCTTTACGTAGTGAGTGTCAGGATTGACTGCAGCTGGACTCATCACCTGTGCCCAATCCGGGCAGCGCATAAAAACCGGAGATTTCCGCCCCTTCGGGAGCGACGGCATTTTAGTGGACTTTAGTGCACGTTTGTGCATGTGTGTATTTCTGAGTTCTGGCAATCGCCACACGCCTGCAGGTTTGTTTGTGTTCTCCCCTTTATTCCCCGTTTATTGACCACCGTGCCGTTGTTTATTTGTGTTTATTGTTTATTTATAATAAAACCCCCTTCCCAGCATGTCCCGTCTCTGCGCTTCCTTCCCCCGTCAGCCTGCCATCCTGACAGAATGCTGTCTCTCCCCACAAAAGCGCAGAGGTAAAAGGCAGAGGAAAAGAAGCACCGCGAAGGACGCAGCCTGGTGCGACGGTTCTGGTGGAGCGCTTTCTCCCCGATGAGCCATGGCGCGCGGCGCCGTGTGATGACGTCACCCCCGGGAGACTCCACAAAAAACGGAAGCGGCAACGTCAACGGGGGAGTGGGCGGACCAAAGAAGATGGTGTCGGCAGCAGCGAGGAAGTGACGTGAGCAGCGAGCGCAGAGGATGCGACCCCCACGATCTTCGCCATGTCGAGCCAGGAACTCTGCGCTCTGCTGGCCAGGCTCCCCGTGGACTGGGACGACACGGACGATGACGACGAGAGCACTGGAGACGCGAGTTGGGCTCCGCCCATTGTGCCTGTCCACGATCGTCGCGAGGTCCGTGGGGATCCACGTCATTTCCAGGGGTGTGAGAAGCGACAACGCCGGCGTTCCTCCAGCAAGGAGGTGGGCAGGCTCCAGCCCGAATGGACAGAGTACTGCCCATGGGAAGTGATCGCGCCATGGGTCCAGGATGTCCGCAGGGTGGACGACCCTCGGAGTCACCGGTGGGAGAACACGGAGGACAAAAGCAACGATGACGTGGATTTTCTTTGGCGGTCCGTGCTGGGATGGCTTCGCCCAACCCGCGCGTCCGAGATCATCGAGGCGTCCGTGATGACCTGCGTGACATCCGAGGGTTCGAGGTTGACACGGACTATGACGAGGATGACAGCGGTTGGGCGGTCGGTGCCGGGAAGGCTCCACCCATCGTGCCCGTCCAGGATCGTCACAAGGTCTGTGGAGACCCACGTCACTCCCAGAGGTGTGACAACAGCGAGGAGAAAGACGGTGATGCCGGGGTAAGCTGGTGGAAGAGGGCGATGGGAGGTCGCCAGCCAGCAACTGCACTGCCGGAACTGCATCACGGGAAAGACGCCTTTCCAGCTCCAGTCGCCGACCCGCCTTACCTCTGCCCGGATGTTCCCCAGCTGAACGGCAGTGCATCACCACCTGCCAGAGAAGACGTCCACCACCCTCCACGCCACATGCCCACCACCATCTCCACTTACGCGCCCAGCCCTGTATAGGACTTCCCAATGGTCCCGGGAACCTACAATGGAGCAGCAAGTACGTGCCAGTCTTTTATAACATCCTGGGGCATGTACTTTGCTGCTTATCCCTCCCTTTCAGACGCGGATAAAATCACCACCATACTCGCGTGTCTGACTGGGTCAGCATTGGGCTGGGGCGCAGCCCTCTGGCAGCGGGGAGACACAGATAGAATGAGTTGTCGGGACTTCCTGGAGAGATTGAAGGCGTTTGATCAGCCAGACCCTGACCCAACTCTGCCCCTCCAGTCAGGATCCGGGGCAAGAAGACTCAGCACTGGAGGGCGACGAGAAGGTCGTTCTCCCCTTTATTCCCCGTTTATTGGCCACCCTGCCATTATTTATTTGTGTTTATTGTTTATTTGTAATAAAACCCCCTTCCCAGCATATCCCGCCTCTGCGCTTCCTCCCCCCGTCAGCCCGCCGAGCCACGTCATGTGCTACTACATGCATTGTTTCCATATTCCAGAACTTTCTCAGCCATGTGTCTCCTTTCATGAAAATGTCCATTTTTGTAACAGGCTAGGTGGAGCTGACATTACAACATTCCCAGTTTTCTGAATTAGGGATTGGCAGATCAATCTAAGTTGGTATTAGTATCAGATTGATACAATGGGATCAATATTTTTGCTCTTCTACTATCAGTCCCACGTTCCAACAGAAAGTAAATGTGGAAAAGTGAAGATACTATCAGGATTGTATAAAACAATACCTAGGAACTACTTCTTCTTCCGTCTTCGTACAGTGTGTGAAATGCGGCTGTAGAAATTTGTAGGTGCCGCAGCGCGCTGTTCTGCTCAATGACTCGGTTCACAACAGTGGCTTAATGCGGAGCGGAAGCGGATTCAAGTGTGGAGCTTTAATTAGGCCGCTGAATCAAATCACAGCACAGACATCGACCTTTTACTTAATAAATCACTTCCTGTGTTCACCTTTATTCATTACAGAGTTCATTTAAAGTAAAAGCATCCTATTCAGTCTATTCAATGTTTGTATAAAGTATCAGAATCGGCTCAGTATTGTCAATACTGATCGGAATGGAAATCTGTGGTATCGCACTTCCCTATTTTGAATGCTGAGAGGGCGGCACCGCCCACCTAAACTAAACTGTGTTCAACCCACATGTAACACACATCTCAACATGCAACATTCAAATATTTACATCCAACCACATCATTTTCTTTTCCCTCTTAGTCTAGTCTAGCGCTTGCAAACCATACTGATTGGCTGACACAATAAATCGGGCTGTGATTGTGAAAAAAGCCAAACGTGTGAAGTGTCGGCCGTCAGGACCGCCCACTCTCTTTGTCTTCCCCAGATGGGAGGCACCGTGGGCGTGACATCAGAAACAACAGGTTCTGATTGGTCTGTGACAACTTCCTGTAGGCCAGGGGTATAAAGGTCTGTTCACATGTGGGGAAGGGACTTTTCTTTTCCAGCTGTCTTTCCATCGAAACTGGATTTTCCGGTTTTCGAGTCAGCTCTATCATCTCATTTTTTCTCATGGCTCTGCCTCTTTCTCTCTCTTTCTCTCCCCCTTTACTCTTTCTTCTCATTTTTGTTTTCTCTGTAACCTTGGTACCTTTTTACATACAAAATTCACATGTAATTGTGTCACAGGGGGAATTCGATGACGTACTTGCAGACATACTTTCGGCGTAGGGATAAGCCGTCGTAGCGGTAGAGGACGCTGGGCGAGCGGGGCAGGAGGACCGGGGGCGCCTGGCCGGCGAGGAATGAGGAAGTAATGGACGCGCTGCAACGCAGCGGGGAGTCAGTTCCGGATCTTTGGGAAGGACCGGGGCAGAGGAGAACCGGAAGACGGCGGGTTTCAGGATGGTTCGGGATCTTGGACAGGACGGGAGTAGGTCTTGGGCGGCAGGAAGGTAGGGGAGCATGGAATCCCGTCTTAACCGATGGGTCAGGTAGGTTCAAGGTCAGGGGCAGGAAGAGGTTGTAGTCAGGAAGTTCCGGTCGGGGTTCCTTTCGTGGTTTCCAGGGGATCAGGCAATTCTCGAAGTCGTGGGCAGGCGAAGGTCGTATTACGGGAATCTCAATTATCGTAGGTCGTGGGTGAGAGAGCTACAAAGAGCGGGCGTGTCTCCTTGGTGTTACCTCCCTTTTATACTTGCCACCGCCCGCTTCCATTTCCTCTTCCGGGTCGTCGTCTCCCAGGCTGGTGAGGTGCCCTCTAGCGGGCTGGAGGCGCGTTGGCCATGACAAATTGCAATAATAATTTACCGGTGTTAATAAATTAGAAACTGTTCATTTTTTTATCTCTATTGTGCCATGCCTCTTTCTGCCAGGTAACATCAAGTTGGAGTGGTTGAATACAGTGCTTTTGTGTGGAGGGAGAAAGAGTTTTTTACACTCTGTTCTCTCACCCCACCACACTTTTCACAGTGTAAAGGTGTAAAACGGCAATGCTGTCATACAGTAAATAAAAATGTCGCTGTGTTGATTTATTTTACCGCTTCAGATATTAAAATTGAATCACAATCATGCAACACATTCAGTTTGACCACCCCAATATGTCTTAATCCTATTTCACCTTGGTGACACCTGGCACACCACTAGAACACTAGATGGACCCTGCATGCCAAAGTTTAGGTAAAAAAAAAACATAATAAAAAAAAACATTTATTATTTAGGGTCCTGCAGCTGGACTCAAGCAGCCATGGCTGACCATGACTTCATTCTCAAGTGTAACCACACCTTCTTTCGATATCGCTGATTAAATAAGGAAAGACCTACGGTTGTATAAATGGATGTTTAATCACAGGTGTCTTCAAAAAGGTGTGCAGAGGACACTTCCTCTCCTCCCTCTCCTGTCCCATATTTCTGGTTGTCTGGCAGACATCTCATCCTGGATGGCAGCTCATCAGCAGAAACTGAACTGCTGTCCATCCTGGCGGATTCACCTCCCTGGACAACTCTTCAGTGTCTCTCCCAATCACTCCAACCGTGGACAAACATTCCTCCTTCTGCTAATCCTGTTCCTGTCGATACAAACTCTTCAGCATCTACAGGAACTGTCCATTTCTTACCACACTGGCCACTCGGGTACTTGTCCTGTCACTGGTCCTCTACCTGACCACTGAAGTTCACACCTGCCAGGTCTGCATCCGAGCTGCATTATCCCAAATGATCCTAAAAGCAGCTGCATGAATCGTCCTCCACCTTCGGACGTTCTCTTACACCATCCCATTGCTACTCTCCCTGCACTGACTCCCTGTAGCTAACATCAAATGCAAAATACTGAAACTTGGCTCTTATGTGGTCCAATGAACTTCATTCTGCAAGCACTCTTACTCTATTACACGTCAACAGAGTTTTGATTTTTTTTCTTTTATATTAATACTGTAGCGTTGGCAGCCAATAGGGCTGGCCTAATTTACATAAGGGCCACCTCTGGGGTTAGTAAGGCAAGGGTGACCCACCGTTAGGGTGAGTGTTGAGGGATGTAGTGGGCTGTTGCCTGGGAATCAGGGGTAACTGGAGCAGGTAGAGGGTGTATAGTTATCTTGGGTGAATGCCTCCCCTGTTGCCCTGCTGTTAAGCTCTTGTGCTGGTACCTGAGTCAATAGGTGTTAGCTAATAATAGGCTTCTCTGAGCCACTCCACTGTATCAAGAGTCTCTTCTCTCCCCATCACGGAGCCTGTTTACTACAATACTAACGGTGTTATTACCCCGGGCCCTAGTGAATCAGTATCTGAAAGTATTCACTGAAAGTCCAGGTTGTCTGCAGTGCTTGGTCTAGTAAGGTAAAGAATGGAAACAGCCTTATAATTACAAGGTTGCCGGTTTGAATCCCGACCCGGTAAGGTGCCACAGAGGTGTCGCTGAACAAAGCACCGTTACCACACACTACTCCCCGGGCGCTTGGCATGGCTGCCCACTGCTCACCAAGGGTGATGGTTAAAAGCAGAGGACACATTTCGTTGTGTCACCATGTGCTGTGCTGCAGTGTTTCCTAATGACAATCACTTCACTTTTACTTTCAAAATACCATTACTGTAACATGAAAATGTAAATGAATTGCAGACTATATTCCAGTTCCTGATTGCTGAAATCCTAAATTTACAAGTAATATTTCGTAGTTTCTACTGATTTATTCATCAGTAAGATTGCATTGCAGTGCCACAAAGCATATCATTTTGCAGAAAGGACAAGAATCGTGTGTAACCTGTGGTTAACTTTAAGCTTATTTATGAGTAACTGCACTAAAGACAACGCCTTTAACTGCGCTGTATTGCTCTGAGACGCGCACCTCCAAACGTAAAAAGCCATAAATATGAAATGTATGGTTCTGCCAAAGTCAGCTCAGATGCAAACATTGCACGACGTTGTCTTCCCTAAACGTGTGTAGCTGCAGGGCGAGATGACAGAAAGTGGTGGAGCCTTGAGAAGATAAAACCATTCCAGTGTTCCCCTTTCAGATCATAAATAACATATTCCTTCAGCATGTGTAAATTCAGCAGTATGGCAAGACATGGCAGCTGAAAGCCTTTTTTACGGCATTTTAAAGGAGGACACTGCACTGTTGAACATGCAGTTCTCTGGCTGTAACAATTCTACTTTCAATTCAATGGACAGTCAGCTCATTACAAAATGTTAATGAGCCATTTTTATACATTTTGGGCCTGATAAATAATTGATAACTTCTCAGATGTACATGGAGAAATCAGATGAGCAGGGTAGGACATGTTTGTGCCATTTTGGTATCCTCAGATCATAATGGGGTTAACTCCAGTCACCTTGACTCGGTTTATGAACTCACTCAAACACTTCATTAATCACCATTGCCTACTTAATCCTGACTGCTTAATTATAAATTTTTACATACGGCCATGCCTGATCCCATTCCACGCGCAGTAGTGAATTTTTCATGCTGGATTCCCTCTATGGGAACATTTACTTGTGATTCGTGCCTACATGCAAACAGTCACCGAAGAGAACTAAAGAAATATATATATATTTAAAATAAAAAAACCCAGTCACATGACATCACCCTGTGCAGTCCTCATCTAATTCATGTGGACAGCATCACTGTCCAGTGTCTTCCTGTTTATGATGATATTGTTTAAGCGCCGTTACATAAGTTCTGATATTTCTGAAAAAAATATAATCTATAAATATAATATACTTTTTGCCAATAAAAAACAAGGAAGGCTTTCATGCACTTCTCTACCTCTCATTTGATATTGGTATTGTAATCAGTTAATGTAACATACATACACCATTTGGTATTATTTGGTATTATTAATGGCATTAATTATTTATATTATACATTTGTTTTCATAAGAACAGGAAAGATAATTAAATGAGGAATTACATTGTGAAGAGTGAAATATGTATCGGATTTTACTCTCTAGGAAAGATCAGTGTTTGAAAAGCTATTTGGGGGAGCATTTGTGTTTTAAATGTTTTGCTGCATGGGATTTTGTAAAGGTTGTCATTTTTATCCACTGCTTTTTCCTACAGGCCTTTGAGACAAATACCGTAACTGAGCTGGTTGCCATAGCAACTAGTGGGGCATATCCTCCCCATACTCGGCAGCGTTGCTGTAAGAGGTCATTTCTTTGATCTGGATTCCCATAGCTAACAGCCTTGTGAAACTCTTACTGACCAATTGGCAGAATATATACTATATACCATATATATATATACACACACACACACACACATATACTCTCTCTCTCTATCTATCTATCTATCTATATATATATATATATATATATATATGTATGTATATATATATATATAGTATATGTATACATACACACATACACACACGCACAAAAATATTTTATTTTCTTTTTAAATTGAGGATGTCATTGTGTCTCCCAATCAAATAAAGTTTAAGAAAATAATCCTTTGCTGTGAGAGGAATGGTTTTCAGACAAATTTCTGTAAAAACTGTTGACATTGCAGCTCAAACAGAAAAAATAAAATAAAAGAGTTCACTGAATTTCCAGTAATGAAAATGGCCATCTCTCAATTATATGTGTCTCTGTGCAGATGTCTGAAGGAGGACTTTTATTTTCCTCCGGGGGCTGTTAGGTAATTGCACACAGACATATTCTTGGTTTATGGATTAAATGCAGTGTAAAACCCAGAGGAGATGTAGGCAAGTCTCCTTTAAAATGACAGTCTCTCTGCATGCCCTTAACATGGCACACATACTGTACACGTCCGGGGGCCCTGGGCTTCCATCCATAGTCAACTCACAGCCATTTTATCATGATGTTGGACAGATAGGAGGTGTCAGGGACAAGTTGCTTGAAATTAGATGAGATGTGGTCCTAAAGACATTCCCCAGTGCCATAATAATATCGCTGTGCTCTGACAGAATTTTTTTTTTTCTGCCTGAATACAGAAACCACAATGAATGTAGTATAAAAGACCACTGCATGTAAGTATATATTTATATCTTTTTTTTGATAGTTTGATAAAAACACAGATATTAAATGAACTACGTGGAATAACTGCATGATATAGAAATCTGGGGTGTATAAATTGGTGAAAAGGTAGTTTTATTTATGTGATGCCACGGTGCAGTTGGCCCACCAGGTGACAAAAATTCACAGTCATGTCCTGATCACCCACAGGTAGTCTGTGCTTGTGTCATGGTGATTGGAACCCGTTGTTAGTTAAAACCCTCACTTTTGCACCATGCGCCTGCGCCTCCTTTCCCCACGTCGGCATTACAATTTACACAAGACTAATTTGTCCTAATTTGAATTAGGAACATTGAGTTTCCCCTGACTTCATCAGATAGGACAGCTGAAGGACCCTGATGGATACTGTCACTCTCTTCAGCCTTGTCAATAGAGAAATTACAATTAAAAAAAAAATTAAAACTTGATAATGTTTATAACAGTTGCAGCATAAAATTCCAAATGCCAAAACTAAGCACTGTTATATTAATGAGCATCTTCACATGCCCCTAAACATCTTTAGACATTTAATGTCCGTTAAATAATTAACACACATACTAAAATATTAAAATGTCAGAATTTAATAATTTATTGAGATTTCCTACAGCAATACAATGTTGTGTAATTGTTTGGCAAAACATTTAGCCTGAGACATATTGCAATTGATGGATGCTGTAATGAACAGATTCATTTAATGAATCTCAGATGCGTTAAATGGCCAAATGTCTGTTTGAATGAACCTTTGAACTGATTAATAGAACAGGTCACCTAGTTTAAGCTGAAACAAGGCGTGTGTGATGAAATCCAGCCGAATGTATATTATTCAGTTCAAATGTGGCTCACCATATAATTAGAACACTGACTTAATGTGCATTAACACAGCTGGGGAGTCTATTATCTAAATCACAATCAGATTATCCAAATCATGGAAGAACCCAGTGTGGCACGATTTTTTGCTTGCTTAATAGGTTGTGAATGAAGTTGCCCTGAAGCTTTTCAGCACCAAACCAGAGAAGATTTTCTTTCCGCCCCAAACCAGTACAGTCCTTATAAATGAAATATTCACTGACTTTGGGAATATTTGAGTCCATACAAGGTATCACTCCTTTATGGGTACATAACAGAACAAAACTGTACATTTAGGAATTCAGGAAATAACATGTGAGGTTGTAGAGTAAACATAAACCTTTCATATTTGAGGCTCTTCAGATCAATGACAGTATTTCTCACTCTTGGCTTCTATCAACCATCTTTAGTTAGACAATAATGATGAATGAAAAGGGCTCATGGAATAATACTAGCTGTGGGTTCACTTGATTCCTCGCTGGGTAAACATCCCAAGGATAAATGGGTGTAAATATTAATGCAAGTCTAACTCCATAAGGACTTCATATTTTGCATGCATTGTCCACAACCATGAATATAACACCATAGGCACGTGGAGGAAGGTCATTTAGATAATAAAAATAATCAGGGTTCCCAGTGGAGCAATGTCTCATCAAACTATTCCACTTCGGCAAACATGGCATCGGTTATCAGTGCAATCCAGGTAAAAGACTCAGCGGGGGGGTTTGTTTGCAGCCAACAGATAAATGATGTAATGAAACGGAAAAGGGCTGAGGCCGAGAGTCCCTAAAAACGTGTCCAGACCCCACCCCGCCATCTGGCCCAGCCCTCAGAATTCCTCCTCCGCCCCCGCAATAACGCTCCAGGGAGACCCATCCACCCCCGAGAATACTGAGCGGTGCAGCTCCACTCTGAAGACCGCCGCGACTTTCCCATGCGCTAAAGGGTGCCGTGAACGGAAGATGGGGGTGGGGGGCGAATGTGTGGCGTCCTGAAATAACAGCTTCACCCCGGAACTCTCCTGCAGACGCAAGCTTTTTATACACCGCCTGCAATATGCTCTCAGCGCTTCCATCGCCGTAATGAGGCCACTCGGTTGTTTACATCCACCCGGCGCCGGGCCGATTACACTCACCGGCGCGGCCAACAAAGCGCTTTGCCACGGATTAGATTTGTTATTCCCAGATAAGACGTCTTGTTTGTTTGGGATCCAGGGTGATCTGTAGCAACGTCTTCGCTCTGTCCCTTGAAGACCTGATTAAACAGGTTCACGTGCGCGTCCGATGTGGCCCGACCAGCACGTGCATCAAACCTGCACACTTCTAAGATGATTAATCAGGGACAATAATGGCCAGAACCTTCCCTAATCATGGAATGCCAAGGCCCAGAATCTGTACTTTTGGTGGTGGGGGAAGGACGTGTCTTTGGCGCAGATTTGCAGCTGGGAGGGGCTGATAACCGGTAGATCGGCGCGGGGCAAGGGCAAAGGTCCGAGAAAAGGGGTGGTAGTAGCCTAGTGGGTAGCACACTCGCCTGTGAACCGGAAGACCCGGGTTCGAATCCCGCTAACTACCATTGTGTCCCTGAGCAAGACACTTAACCCTGAGTTGCTCCAGGGGGACTGTCCCTGTAACTTCTGATTGTAAGTCGCTCTGGATAAGGGCGGCTGATAAATGCTGTAAATGTAAATGTAAAAGAGTTCCCTGCTTCCTGAGGCAGTATTTTTCAACTGGTGCTGCGCGTGGGGCTGAATAAGGTCAAAGGTGTCCCCTGGGATTTACATGAATGTATAAATAAGAACGAAGCAGTCTTTAATGTGTGATGAACTGATGGACTCGGGTTTAAATCATACCTTCTTCTTTTATCTATTCATGCTGACTCTGAGGACCTCACGGCAGCAAACAAGGCTCAGGAACGTCTCGTTGGAAAACGGTGGCCATTGCGTTTTAAAGCTGGAACCACGAGAGACGGTCACACTGGTGATATCGAATGAAACATGGCATATGCGACCCAGGTGCGTTTACTGAAAAAAGGAAAGGAAAGAAGAAGCCCTTAGAAATGATGAGCGTGAAACTCCCCACTCGCGCAGCTGAGAAGAAGGGGAGGGAAGGAAGCGGGATGGGAGCGGAGCGTTGTCGTCCTCGCTGAGAATGAGCATGACTCGATGAGCGCGTATAAATGTCACAGCGTCGCACACCCACAGCCTCAAGCTGTGCTAAATGTTCGTACAAGATGCACAGTGACACTCCGAATATCGGCTCCGAAGCACTAATTAAAAGACACTCTTTCCAATTACATTTTGACCAAATGAAACGGGAAAAACGTTGGTTATACGTTGCCTTGCTTACGTCTAAATGGCCATTGGTTATGTTTTTTGGCACGAGAGGTGACTGTGCATTATGTAAAGGGTTTTTTTTGGTTTTTTTTTTTGTGGTGGACCATAACACACTCAGTGAGGATAGCCCTGTTTCCACGCTGGATGCAGTCCTTGAAGCATGCATGAATAGATACTGACTCAATAATTTATGCACAGAGACACACGCAGACGTTGGTACATTACAGCCACAAAGGCAGGAGTGCAGAAGTGCTTCAGAGGAACGACCACACAGGAACAGTAGTGCTGACAAAAAAAAAAAAGTCTCATCTGCAGCTTTTTTTTTTTTTTTTATGAAAATGAAACGGCTATTCTCCTACAAACACTAATCAGCCAGTGTTTACTTCAATAATACACACAGATTTGGGCTTTCTCCTTCAGTGCACAACTTGCAGTCATATGCAGTCCTCTCGGTGCCCGACAGAGCTCCTCAAGCTTACATAATCTAGATCTGTCCTAATTTTTCCCTTCCCAGGGAGCACTGGGATCTTCTAGAGCTCAACAACATAACACCAGCAAACTGCCAGGCAGTTGAGTCAAGACGTTTCACGTTGGGGTCAGAAACACTTCCCGTTCTGGAAGTGTCCAAGCAGGAGAAACAGGAGACACATCATGGCACATCATTTAAATCATAATCGTGCAAGCGAATGAGCAATCTCACGAGTCCCATTATCTTGAGTAGGGTCTTCTCGATATAGTCCAATAATTAACTTTATAATGCGCCCATTTCCCCGCATCTACAGTATGGCTCACAAACTAAAAAAAAAGCTAAAAAAACTGTATAATAACTGAGTGAAAAATTGGGTAATACTTACACACACACACAGATTCCCATCACGCTCCACTCTAGTGCTTATGCAATTAGGCCTACTTCACACTACACACAGAAAAGTAATATGGAGCAAATATGCAAATGTGCAACTAAACAAATACTGTTGTAGTCAGAACATATATGAAAGACACATTTACTTTAGGATAGGATAATTATTGAATGCATTGCGAAATGAGGTGCAGGATTGAACTTATTCCGTTGACCCAATGCGGGACAGGGACACATACAAAACTGGCTATTAGGATGTAAAATATACTGGCCATGAGAAAAGGGTGCACCGATGTAACATCTACATTTATGGTATTTATCAGGCGCCATTATACACTTACAACCAGTAGTTACAGGGACAGTCCCCCCCTGGAGACACTCAGGGTGAAGTGTCTTGTTCAGGGACACAATGGTAGTAAGCGGGATTTGAACCTGGGACCATCTGTGTCTTGTTAGCCCTTCTTATCGTTGCCATGTTCTCCTTTTGATTTCATTTCCTTGCTCCCTGGACGCTGGTTATCAATGTTCATAACCCTTCGTACATGTCCCTGCTGTTTACTTTTAGTTTAGACCCCGCCTGAGTGATTTTCTGCTTTCTGGCCATCATGCCTCCATTTGTCTCATTCATTATTAAAATATCACCGTGTCGTGCTGTTACTCTGGCTTGACAGCCGATCACTCCTGATGCGCTTACTGGTAAAATACTGGAAGCAAAAGTCAACTTATGGAGGAAGAGTAGAAATGACTTTATCTCCATTAATGCAGAGCCTCACCCTACACAGGAAAAGCATCATGGTCTTTTGATTTAATAAGCACACAAGGACAGTTTCTCTTTACAAAATACAAGAAACAGCAGCCTCATGAGTGTGGGACATCACACGATACATCTCGCGGCCAGTTTGATGCCTGGTCCCCAGAAATTTCCCCTCCCGGAGTTTTGGTGACCATTGCTGTGCACTACTTTTAAACTGGCTCTAGGCACACTGCTGTATGCGCTAAGTGTGGGGCTAGTTTGACAAGGATTTGCATAAATAAGTAGACAAAACAAGGAAAACTACATTACATTTACATTTACAGCATTTACCAGACACCCTTATCCAGAATAACTTACAATCAGTAGTTACGGGGACAGTCCCCCCCGGAGCAACTTAGGGTTAAGTGTCTTGCTCAGGGACACAATGGTAGTAAGCGTGATTTGAACCCGGGTCTTCTGGTTCACAGGCGAAAACTATTTGTTAGTTGTCTGTATCTTGAAGAAAAAGACACCTTTTGTTTGTTAACAAATACATATTCCTGAATAAAACGCCCTTTTTTCAGCGTAAGTAAGAAAAATGCAGTTGGACACGAGAAAAGCCAGAGAGGAGATTTTAATGATGCCCTCCTCAGGACATTAATATGTGCTCTGGCTAATTCTGCTGGCCCAGAAAAGAAATGCAAAAATACACATCTTCTAAATATCTATGGGGCCAATTTGATCATTATTTTTATGTTGATTATGTCATGAGAATGGTCAACATGCCTTTACTTGACATGACTCTTGTTCAGCAATTTCAAGCGTGGCTTTCCCATGCATTCCCCCGGAGGGGACATTCATTAGGCTGTTGTCATCTTACTCTTGTGGCCAGATCTGCATTTCACAATAACAACAACAACAACAACAAAATGTCTATAATAAATTAGATTTATTTCCAAATAACACAGCAATCGATTCCAACTCACTTCTTGTTTAGTCTGGTAGGTTTAAAGAATCTTAAGCATTCTTGCCAGTGAACATATTTTATTTACAGCGTTTAAAGGTCCCCTAATCCTGTATCTGAAGTCTCATTTCGAAATTCAGCCTCGATGCAGAATTACAGCCACTTTCATCCAGTCCCACAATGAGACTTCCCCGGGACGCACCGTTTCGGTGTCTGTAGCTTTAAATGCTAATGAGGAGGACAATATGTTTAATTAACCCACTGGTTTGTCATAGTCTCCTTTTAACATCCAATCACCAACCACGGTCAGAGGAGATAATGTTTTAGGGGAGGGGTGGGAAATAGGAAATGGGAGGTAACCTTTCCCCTTATGATGACATAAGGGGACAAATTCCAGAGCTGCCGCTCAGAATGGCCACAGCACCTACCGCCATGTCTAGCCACTGCAGGACCACAGACAGGCTGGGGGATCTCGTATTAACGTTAAATAATCTCATAATAGGGGACCTTTAAATGAAACAAAGCGTCCGACCACCCTGACGCTGAGTGAGGCTGTTCACTAGAGACGTAATGAAACCGCTGTCACTCTAGTCAGAGCCTTCAAAAAAAAAAAAAAAAAAACCCTGGACCACATCTGAGCCGTTTTTGGGGCAACACAGCAGAACACCCATTAATCTTACAGTAACAGCGCCGATACACGCTGACTCAGCAGCTGCTTTTAAGATTATTTGATTATTTGCTTCTAACCTCAAAGTGTAGCATTGGGAGCGCCCGAAAAAAAAAATGTTTTAAGCTAATGTGCATTTCTTTGATAAATAATATATAAACCCAGTGTATATATTTAGGCAAAATTATGTAAAGTCAAGGGGTTATTTTTTTTTTTTAACGTGCAACACAACTGGGGCAGAATACTGTGATGTCACGAGAGCCCAATCAGAATTCAGCTCGTCTGTCCAACTTGAAGGCGATAATTACCTCCGGATTAAGTCCATTTCCAGTCTCAGGGAGACGGCCCTTTAATCGTTTATTACACTCGAGATTTGGCCACCAAACATGTCGTTTTCACTGACACTGACCTCCGGTAGAGTAACGGTAAGGAAAGTAGTAATAAAAACACAAAATAGCATTACCCATTATGTACACATTGTACAAAGGAAAAAAAAAGACTTTCAAAGGAATAACGTGTAACTCAAGGACAGCAGCAAATAAATTCCATATTTTTTTAAAAAGCCTTCTTATATTGCCTTAAGCATTGCATGAATTTTTTATTGACGAGTGTTCAGGTTTTTTGGGGATGAAGAAAGGCATGTTGCTACTTCTCGCCATTGTTCCTAACTCTGGAAGAAGGGATGTCTCAGATTCGTGCAGATCCATATTTCCACATGATAAGTGCGATTAATGTTACACAATAAAAAGCACACCTACCCCACTCAGAATATGACACAGTGTCACCGAAATCCCCCCCAACCACTGCCTCCCGTACGCATTTATGTTAATATATGTCACCTTAAGTGGGGTAAACAATGGCAGTAACCTTACCAGGCATGCTGGGATTGCTAACATAACCTGACCGCTGTGCCGACATTATGCAAAATTGCTCGGGAGCACATGACTAGGCTCTTGTTCACCACAGCGACAGTAGAAGGTATACACACATACACACACACATACATACATATATACATACATACATACACACACATACATACATATATACAAACACACACACACACACAAACATACATACCTACATATATATACATACATACACACACACAAACACACATATATACATACATACACACACATACATACATATATACAAACACACATACATACACACATACACACACACACAAACATACATACATACATATATATACATACATACACACACACAAACACACATACATATATACAAACATACATGTTTTTTGTCGTTACATAATTGATGCTGTAACAACGCTGATTTATTTACACCTATAAAAGATTGTCTAAAGAATTTCCTACAAAACACACACATCATGTTCATCGTTGATTTCATTCTAGTCAATAGTGCAATGTGCGATGAAAACATTTTCCCGAGTTTTTGTTCAAGCATGGAAATGAAGAACTGTGAGAATAAAGAGAAAACCAATTAGACGTGCTGAAATCCTGTTATAAATGGACAAATGAACACACACACACACACACATACACACACACACACACACATACACACATTTGTAAATGGAAACTAGAGCTGTGCTGAAGGAAACTAAAACTGAGTGAACGTGGTCCGTTTCTCGTGGACCTCCAGGTAGTCGGGCTGGAAGTGCAGCTTGGCCTTCAGCTCCCAGTACTCGCTCCGGCCGGGCTCGCCGTACGCGCCGGCGGCGGGGGCGGCGCGGTACACCACGCCGCTCTGCTGCACCCGCTCCGGATGCAGGAGCTGCCGCCTGGCGTCGAAGTCCCGGCTGAAGCGGGCGGGGTCGCGGGCGGCGTGCTGGCACGGCAGGCCGCTCCGGTGAGGCAGCAGGTCCCTGTAGAAGAAGTCGTCCTCCGGTACGGGCGAGGTCCGGGGGTCCGGGGCGCTCTCGCTGTAGTCGGAGCCGACGGCGTTGCTGCCCAGCTCTTCGTCCGAATTCGGCGTGAAGGCCCCGGTGGGGTCGCCGAGGTCTCGGAAGCGCTCGGCGCCGTACGCGGGAGTCTTGGGAGGCGGTATGTACTCGTACACGAGGCCTGCCGAGGTTTTCACTTTGGCCGCCGACCTGTCGAAAGAGGCCAGATCGGCACTAACGGACGCGGCTTGCCCGCCCGGCGACTTGTTGCGCCTTCGCTTCATGACCGCGAACAGCCCGGCGGCGACGAACACCGACAGGATGAACAGCGTGAACAGCACGAGTATCAGCACCGACAGCGGAACCGCGCCGTACGGGGCGTCGTAGTCCAGGGACGTCTCCAAGGTGATCGTGCTGCCGGGAAACGACTCCTCGGACGGCGGCGGCGGCGCGGCGGAGGCGCGGCCCCCGGAGGCGTTGGGGCAGAGGTTGGACGAGTTGACGAATCGGACGTCCTCGCCGGAGAGCCTCGGCGGGGTCTCGCACACCACGCCGTTCTCCACGGAGCCGCCGCCGAAGCGCTCCAGCCAGACCTTCATGTCCACCGCGGCGCACGAGCAGTCCCAGGGGTTCTCCGAAAGGTCCACTTTCACCAGGGACGTCAGCAGGTCCAGCACGCCGCCGGCGGGGAGGTGGCGGAAGTGGTTGCTGCGCAGGTTCAGCCGGGCGAGCCCCGAGCCGCCGAACACCCCCGCCGGGATGGTCTTGAGGAGGTTGTTGTTGAGGAAGAGCAGCTGCAGGTTGGGGACGTGCTTGAAGCTGCCCGGCGTAATGTCCCGGACCACGTTGTACTCCAAATACAGGAACTGCAGACTCCGCAGGCCGTGGAACATGCGCTCCGTCAGCCGCTCGATCAGATTCCCGTTCAGGTACAGCCGGCGCAGGCTCCCCAAATCCCCAAAAGCTCTGTCGTGAATCGCCGAAATCCGATTGTTGCCGAGGTGCAGCAGGTCTAGTCCGGTGGCCTCCACAAAATCCGATCTGCGCACCACGGGGATGTAATTCCCCGTGAGGTACAGCTTTTTGGGGTTGTAGGGTTTGGGGTTCAGGTCGGAAATGTGCTCGATCTTCCTCTCTTGGCAGTTGACGTTCAGGCCCAGATCGGAGATTTGCAGGTTGCAGGTGCAGGCGGTGGGACAGTCCAGAGGCACCGGCGATTTGGTCTGGTAGGACAACATCGGGCCCAAGTTCTGTTTGTTGGACGGGGCGCGAGGGGTGGGCTTAGTCCTCAATTTGCCAGATGGACGGGAGCCCTTTGTCGGTCTTGAGGAGCGTAAAACTCCCGGTGAGGTTGTGGAGGCCGGCGCGGTTTGGAAGTACGCCTCGCTGCCGCGGGCCGGCTCGGCGTGCATCTCGTACTCGGCGATGGCTCTCCTGGGACACAGCTCCTGCTTAGAAACCTCGTCCAGATCTCTCCCATGGAGCCGGAACGGCGTCTCGCACACCACATCGCCCACCAGCGCCGTGTAGGAGATGCTCTCCAGCCAGGCCTTCAAAGGAATTAGCTCGCAGGAGCAGTTCCACGGGTTCTCCTCCAGCTGTAACTCCACTATTTTATTCATGTGCTCCAGGAGGCCAGTGTAAGGGAGAAGCTTCAGCTGGTTGCCCCTCAGGTCCAGGTGCGTTAAGGGGACATATTGAAATATATTGGTTGGAAGGGAAGACAGAAGGTTGTCGTTTAGGATGAGAACCTCCAAATGGCGTAGCTTGCTGAACGCGTTGGCCTCGACGCTGGTTATGTAGTTGTAGTCAATCTGGAGATATTCCAGGCTCTCCAGACCCACAAAAAAGTCCTCCCTCAAGACCTCGATCTTGTTGTTGTTGAGATGCAGCCGTTTTAATCCAGCGAGCCCGTTGAACGCCCCCTTCTCCACCTCGGAGATGCCGTTGTCGCCCAGGTGCAGTGTGGTGACCCCGTCGTAGAGGAGAAAGTCGTCGGAGGAGAGCTTCCTCAGCAGGTTCCCGGTGAGCAGGAGGTGATACGTGGACACGTGCAGCGGCGGCACCTCCGCCAGGCTGACCACGCCCCTGTTCTGGCAGCCGGCGCTCAGCACCCCGTCCTTCTCCTCGCAGGCGCACGGCCCCGCGCACATCTGGCCGTGGCCCCCCGACGCGTCCGGCGAGGCCGCCAGCCACACCAGTGCCATCCAGATGTGCATTTTGGCCAAACGCTCCGGTCCAAACGGCATAGTGCTTCATCTAAAGAATAAAAAAGAAGGAAAAAGAAGCAGGTTCACACCGTCCCACGCCACTCCCCATTAACACGGAACCCTAATTAGTTAAAGATGAACTCCACTAAACACGCCATGAAGGTCACAGCCGTGACCTGTTCTGCACCCCCTGACCTCCGGATGGATTTAAACTGTGACGACCCCGCGCAGACCTCCGTGGGAGAAAAGTTGCTTCCAGCCCCTCCGCGTCGGACACGCGTGGAACCCACGCAGCTCGGCACGCATGCACTCGGGAACACGGACCACGGGCGCTCATATTTCTGACCGTGTTTTATATCAAAAATAATGATAATAAAGTGAAGGTGCGATCATACCCGTTCCGCCCCCTCAGAAGCAGCGTCCCGTGGCCGCCAGTCGGACCCGAACTCCGCGGACGGAGAGGCTGAGACGAGGCGTGGACGCCGCCGCGATCTGCTCCGGCATGGCAGCGAGCCGACAGTCGGCCAGAAAAACACCGACGACACGCAGAAAAAAAACTAAAAAAAAAAAAAAAAAAAAACCCGATGATGATGATGGTGGTGGTGATAAAAACAGCCCACGACACCGCGATGTCTTCCCCGCGACGCGCGGCGCCGAGTCCCGCCTCTGGAAGTTGAAAGCGCGCCACTGAGGGAGGAGGAGGGCGAGGAGGGGGACACCGACCCCACGCATCCACGCATCCACGCATGGAGAGAGCAGCGGCGAAAACGCGTCACGTCTGGAACCTTCATCTTTTTATTTTTTTTTCCGGGGGGGGGTACGAGGTCGCTTAAATGCCCGTTTTTGCATATATGCATGCACGAAAAGATGATTCACTTATGCAAATAAGCGCATTATTCCACATCTGTTTGTTGTGCAATTCTCACAGCGGCGCCCGGTTCGCCGTCCGGTGCGTGAAAGATACAATTTCACCATCGCCACGCATGGGCAGCAACGCCCGCTGAGATGCGTGTGGGTTCGGGCTGCTGTTCCAGGCCCCGTGTGGGACCTTCACGTCCAGTTCCGTGGTGAGAAATGTGCACGTCCAAGATGTGCGTTCCCACCTCCCATGTGATGTCCTGAATGGAGACATCAGGAGATGGGGACAAAAAATTCAAAGGTCATAACCTCAGACTGTCAAAAAGTAACCGGTGAATGGAAGGAGAGGCCCTGAAATCACACCGACAACATCATGGTTTCAGTTTTTTGATTGATTGCTGTGGTGAAAACTGGACAGAATCAGAATCGTGTTTATTGTATGCAAGGAATTGGATTCCGGTAGATGGTGTCTCTCAAGTACGGAGTGGAAGAAACCAACAAGAACGACGTGTAAGGAGGTGTGTAAGTGTTAAGTTGTAGAACAAGTTTACATTGATTATGAATCTATATATATATATATACTGAATATAAATATGAATGTACATAGGTCTATAAGTCTGTATGGATGAACAACGAACAGTGCGGTATAATACACAAAAAGAGGCATCGTGGCCTTTGCACAGTGACTTCCTGTCAGTACAGTGGGCGGGGCACTAACGTTGGCCACGCCTCGAGAAAAACGGGACCGTGCTTCTGCACATCGGTGCGGCATCGATGGTTTCGGCATCGATGGCTGTCCCTCTGTAATGAGTCCGAAGACGCTTATTAATTCTGTATAATGTGACGAGGATGCTCCTTATTAGACTCCTCTGGGTGTGGCAAATCGTGGCGGAATGGATCATTTGGAGCTGAAGGCCAGAAGCGTCTGTGACGGACCGGCGCGATGCTTTAGACCGATTTAACGTTTGATAACCAACGTGTCCTCGCAGTCGAGCCGCAATTGTGGGTCATTAGGTCCAAATCCGCCGAGCGTTCAGCTTGAATCATCCTCAGGAC
This sequence comes from Denticeps clupeoides, assembly GCF_900700375.1. Lineage (NCBI taxonomy): Eukaryota > Metazoa > Chordata > Actinopteri > Clupeiformes > Denticipitidae > Denticeps > Denticeps clupeoides. The sequence continues at coordinate 16,484,323 of NC_041715.1, forward strand.
GTCACCGTGGACGTGATTCACCGGGAACGTGAGGGGATGTGACAGGCCGCCGGAGGGGCGCTTTGTCACAGCGTTGCCTTGTAAAACGCAGCCGAGGTCACGTACAGTAGCCTGACCTCCAGTTTCCCCCAGAGCTTCTGGGGACTGAAGACGGGACGGCGGACACCCCCTGCCTCGCCTCGGAACGTCGCACAGGCCACGGAAGACGAATCCATCTCGCCGAGCAGCGCGACGGTGGTTAATTATTTCACGGTGGAAGTCGGGGTAGAATCTGAGTACTCTGTGGCGGGTAATAAACCGGCTGATTGGGTTATTGGTGCGTGTGTGTATGTGTGTGTGTGTGTGTGTCTCTTCGGTGCCCTCCTGGGGTGTCATCAATATCAATTACTGGGCCGGGCCCTACTTCCAACAACATGTAACGAACGAAGCGCGGCGCTGCCCGTGCCGAAACACGCCGTTACCAAGGGCTTCCTTAGAATTACGCTTCAGCCGCGCATTAAACTTTGTCCAGATTCTGCCCATGCAGCCATTTAAGATTTAAGAGTGTCCCCTACTGGCCGTCTCGTTTCAGTTTTTATTCCTTCTTCTTTTTTGAACAAATTAGAAAACCTCCTACCACTGGGTGGCAGTGTTGGCCAACGCTTCTGTTCAACTGATTCGAGTTTGCTGCCTGTCGAGCCTTTTATACAGTACGAATAATACATTTTATTCTTATAACTCCCTCTTGTCTATGTTATTTCTCCATGTAATTGATGCGGAAAGATAAATGATTAAACTAATAAAAGCTAGATGGCCGAATTTAAAAACAAGATCTACGTAGGACACACGTAGGACACACGTAAGTTAACGTTGCTCTGTTTCCAACCACTTGTGATTGGCTGAAATGTCACCAACACTTTCGGGAAAACTTTTTGCAGGGCTGCGAGTCCGCAGGCTGCTCTGGCCCAGAAGAGGCTTCGTGAAGATGCTCTACAGAGAAAGACGGGCACATCATCATTTTCAGAGGCTATTCGCAGATTAATGACAAGATCTGAATGGCATTAGAGGCTTTTCAGGTGATATGATGGAGAAAAAGGCCATAAAATCCTGAGAATTCTGCATTAACGAAGCGAGCCGATTATGGCAGGCCTGCGTGGTAACCACACCCTGCTAACAACCCCGAAGACGCCAGCACGGAGGGGGCCACGTTGGGCCTGCGCAGGGCCGACGCGAGCGAGGGTGACGTGCTTTGCTGGGGTCGCGGGGTCAGGAACAGCGAGCTGCAACCAGACACCGGATCCGCGGCACAAACGATATCACGAAGTGCCTGTTTGAGTTACCATTGCGCGTGCAGGGACCTCGTGGCAAGCGCTGCGATGCACAAAGCCATATTGCTGCACCGTGTGGTCGTTAAAGTTATAATTACACAAAACTCCGAAATCCACGCGCTCTCGTGACCTGTGACCCTCATAATAAATGCAAAGTTTATGTTTATTCACATTATTATAACAGAATTCGTTCTAACGTGACTTCTGCAGTTTGCGATACGGTGGTTTATTGCGTCGTTAAAAAAAAAAAAAGTGAAAAAAAAAGTGAAGTGATTGTCACATGTGATACACAGCAGCACAGCACACGATGCACACAGTGAAATTTGTCCTCTGCATTTAACCCATCACCCTGAGTGAGCAGTGGGCAGCCATGACAAGCGCCCGGGGAGCAGTGTGTGGGGACGGTGCTTTGCTCAGTGGCACCTCAGTGGCACCTTGGCGGATCGGGAATCGAACCGACAACCTTCTGTTTACAGGACCGTTTCCTTAACCGCTAGGCCACCACTGCCCTTGTCCATCCTTTATTTACAGCGCATAACACAACTGAATATTTGGCATTGTGCGATGGCTCAGAATGCGACGGTACGCGAGGCGGCGAGGCTTTAAAGCACCTACAGACCGTACAGTCTTTGTTAATCGTCCTTCAAGATGACGGACATCTGATTATTCATTCTGATGGTTTTAATTTGAGGCAGAGGCGGTGGGCACCACGATTGGCAGCCTGGAAAAGGATCTGGACATTTTTTTATCGGCGAGAAATCGGGCAGTGCGCCTGAGGGATGAGGGTGTCCCATCTCTGACCTCTGAACTCCACATCAGCTTTGATGTTCGAGATAAACATCTGGTCCCAGCAGCGAAATTTCAATACGTGGAGCAGAACTCCATCCCACTGCTCTTCTGCGTGGTTGTAATAGCGGCCGGTGCGGCCGTGGCGCTGGCGAGGTCACTACAACAGGACGAAGAGGACGAAAAAGGGACGAACCAGCAGGGACGAACCACCCGTGGACGCCTTGAACCATGAGAGCCCCTTTATTTCAGTTCTTTGGCCAGACACTCACGGCACGACACTCACCGGCCACTGGTCATAATGTTGTGGCCCAGGTCAGCGTTTCCCTTCAGTTCTACAGGTCAGATTTAAACCCGGTATTTGAGTAAAAGACGGAATGAAACAAAACCGGAATTCCTCTTTTAGGCCCGGCCCGACAAAGTTACACCGTGGATGCAAACTCAAAGCGTGAAACTCGTCATTCTGTAGCGCACGTGCGGTTATTTACCGTGCCGAACACATGCTGTGCGCTTGACAGACGCATCCTTCATTCCACCCCACAGATAATTATGCCTCGTAGCGCTGTGTCCTTGGTCGATGGCTTGTTTGACCCACGAGGGCGATACAGCACAAAGTAAGCCATCGCCTGTCGTGCCGATCAATTAATGTCATTTGTCCTCTGCATATTATTATTGGAAATATGTCATCCTCGTTGGTTAACTAGGTCGACCGCAGCAATGCGGCCGCATTACGGCGGTAATGGCGTACGGTAATGCAACGCCGCGCTCCCCAGGGACCTTTCCTAACTTGTGGTTTCCTGATCCGCGTTTTTTTTTTTTTTTTTTTTTTTCCAGGCGTCCCCACCGACGGGACAGCTGGTGGATGTGGGTCAAATACATTCCGCTTCGTTTTTCGAGAGGCGGTGCATTACGGCGCGTCTCAAAATCACGTTCCGGCTTTTTTTAAAACCCAGATATGGTGACTTATCCCAGCGTTCCCTCATCCCTCGTTCATTATCTGAGCTTTTACCCTAATCCACGATAAGGCGAGTCTCAGACTTACTCACATCGATTCCGTTTATGGCCCGAGGCCTTCAAAAGAACAATAGGCCACGAAAAATGAAACACTTTCAAATCACTTAAGAGATTAGATCGTGGCTGAAGACGGTAGCACATGGCGTAATGGGTCCAGATATGAAGAGGAAAACATGGCAGTGGCCTCACGCTGACCTCAAAATCTAATAGTATGTCACTTCCCCATTTACGCTCGCAAGGCTTCTGTCCAGTTCCCACGGAACGTTCTGGCCAGTCAAGAAGCTGGAACTGGACACAGACAACGAGGGTGGAGACGAGAAGGTGGTGGAACCTCACGCCAGACGTGACAACGATCAAACAGTGAAGCACTTTGAGAAACGAACCAAGTCTCTTTTTTTGCACCGGGATCCCCAAAGCCAAAGACTTACTCCCGGCGCCCCACGAACAGGGTCTGGCAGGTACCAGCGTGTCACTAGAGGCTCGGAGCCTGTACGCCACAGACCCATCAAGACATGAAGGCCTGTACCTGTAATGTAGTGTTCAATGAAGCCATTAATGAAGGTCAAAAGATGAAATCATCACTGGGCCGTGATTGTATGCGCTGGACATTATGCCCGATTTAAATTAAACACATCAAATGTGTTTTAATATTTCTAAGCACACACATCACGGAATTGTCTACACTTTCCCATGACGGTCATGTGGGCTGGAATGAGAGCGGCCAGATGAGGTCCTTCAAGACCTGGACTGAGAAGCAGTGCTTCACAGTTCATTTATAAAAACATTACTACATCACCATAACCAGAAAATACACTATTATCAAGAATATTTGTCAAATAATGTTCTTATAATACTCATTTATTATTTACATCAAATGAATGTAAGCAACATTTTGGGGGTGAAAGTTGAGAGGCATGTATGAAAGCTCTCGATATACAAAAAGACCAAAGAAAAATCCTGTCATCCACATGTTTTAGTTATTAGACAAAAAACACATTTTTAAATGTAAAAATGTAGAAAAAAAAACAGGTTTTTAGGAAGGGGGGGACCCAGGTTCGGGTGGAATACAGACATGTTTTGGGCTCTACTTTGGGAAAAGTCACAGGGACACTCCACACTCGCAACAACATCCGTAAAACACACACACACACACACACACACCAAGACGAGAGCCACTCATACACACTCCTGTAACGCTGGCTTTGTTCTCTGATCCTCTCCGCTTTAATGATACGAGTTTCGACGTTCTGGGGACCAGGAGGAAACCAGGACGGTATTCTGAGCTCTTTTCCTACGAAAATTCCCTCGTTCACGGACGCATAGCCTCCGTCCATTATTCCAGATAATCATTTTAATAATCATTTTACAAACGAATATTTACACCTGCTATATACACCGAGCGCAGTGCCGCCGCTAAAAGGTGGTTGCGATTTCGGACGCGGCGGCGGCGTCCTGGTCCCTGTCTCGCGGCGCCTCCCTCTTCTGATGGCAGGTGTAAGGAGGCAGGGTGCCTGTCCGGGAAGCCACGTGGACGCCGTAGCGGGACCCTCTCCAGGGGCGAGGGCTAGCATGGCTGTTACCGTAGGCCGCTTCTTGAGAGAAGCCTATTGTGTAGGAGGTTCCCGGGGCGGCGTGGACGCGGCGTGTCGGTATCACGCCGTATCTGCCGTGCCAATCCGCGCCGGGCATGTCGGCTGAAGTGAGTGAACCTGAAACAGAATTTTTGTTTTCTTTAAAGACCTCAAACTCCCGGCGATGCGGCAGTAAGCGTTAAGAGCGCCGCTAGTCTCCGCTTACTTTTAGCCCACGGTTGGAACGTGGACAGCGTCCTTTTGCCGCCGTAGCCGCTGGTGTCGGAATCGCTGTCGTTGAAGTCACTGTCGCCTTTGCCGCTGTCCTTCACGCTCAGCTGGTCTGTGTTGCCGGTGGCACTGCGAGAACCATCAAACCCGTCACGTCAACAGAAATCCGGCACGACTTGGTGCGGCGTGCCGGCGAGCGCCGTTCTTCGCCTGCTTACCTCTGCTGGATACAGCGCCTGTCATCGTGCCATGTGGCGGTTCCGTCGAACGACTTGGATGACAGAAAAGCCTGTAAATGAATTTTTTAAAAAATTTAATCACGGTCATCAACCCCAGGATGCAGCTGGCAGCCCGGCGGTGAAGGAAGGTCGCCGGTTCGAATCCCGATCCGCCGAGGTGCCACCGAGCAAAGCGCCGTCCCCACACGCTGCTCCCCACTGGGTTAAAAGCAGAGGACACTGTGTGCACCGTGTGCTGTGCTGACAATCACTTCACTTTAGACTATAGGACATTTTTTTATACCAAGAAAGAGGCCACTTTCAGCATGTCCCCAACATCATTTCTGTAAATGTTTAGTAAGTGACATGAGCGCCGCGGCTCGTCTCACCTTCGAGTCCCCTTCGGTGCTGCCGTCGCGGTCGTAAAGTCCGGAGTCGTTTTTATGGCAGAGGAACAGGCCGGCGCCGGCGTACGAATCCGCCTCGGACGCCTTGCGGATGGCGATGGACGGGTCCCCCAGCAGGCCGCGGGCCGCGCGCGACTTGGAGGCGTAGCCCCCCCGCCTCAGCCGGAGCCGGCAGTAGACGGCGACGCCCGCGATGGCCGCCAGCAGCAGGACGCAACCCGCGCCGAGGAGAGCGATGGCGACCGTGGAGGCGCCGAGGCTCGGCTCCTCCTCCCCGCCCGACCCCCACGAGACGAAGATCTGCTCGCCGGGGCCTCCGGTGTCGGTGACGACGAAGCGCAGGGTGGCGGCGGAGGACAGCGCCGGCCTGCCGTTGTCGCTGACGGCGATCTGGACCTCCAGGACCTCGCCGCACCGGGAGCTCAGCCGGCGCCGCAGGGCCACCTCGCCGCTGGCCCTGGCGACGGAGAACAGCTCGCGGTCGCCTTCCAGAATTTCGAAGCCGAGGTTGGCGGCGGGACCTTCGTCCTCGTCCTCGGCCCGGAGCCGGAGGACGAGGAAGCCGGCCGGCGCGTCCGCCGGCAGCGGGACGTCCGCCGTGCCGTTGTGCATGGCGGGGTGGGTGAAGTGCGGGTAGTTGTCGTTCTGGTTGACGATGTTGATTCTGACGGCGGTGGTGCCGGACTGCTGCGGGACGCCGTTGTCGCAGGCCAGGACGGTCAGCTCGATGGTCCGGAGCGCTTCGTAGTCGAAAGACCGCAAACTGTACAGGGACCCGGACGCGGGGTCGATCGAGACGAACGTGGACAACAGGGCGTCGCCCTGAAGCGGCTTTTCCAGAACCCTGTACGCCACCTTGCCGTTCTTGCCCGCGTCGGGGTCGCGGGCCACCACGGTGGTGACGTACGAGCCGGGAACGTTGTTCTCCACGACGGACACTTCGTACAGAGACTTGCTGAACAGCGGCGCGTTGTCGTTCTCGTCGGTCACCCGGATGGTGTAGTGTCTGACCGTCTTGAAGGGCGGCGTCCCCAAATCCTCCGCCTCCACGGTCAGGTTGTACTCGGCGATCTTCTCCCGGTCCAGGCCGGCGGCGGTGACGATCATGTAGGCGTCGCCGTAGGCCTGCCGCAGCCGGAAGTGGCGGTGGCCCAGCAGGCTGGTGTGCACGTAGCCGTTGGCGCCCGAGTCCCGGTCCGAGGTGCTGACCAGCGCCACGAAGCTCTCCTCGGCCGCCGCCTCGGTGATGAAGGCGACGCCGTCGCTGGAGGAGGTCATGGGCTTGATGGCGATTTGGGGCGGATTATCGTTGACGTCCAGGATCTCCACCGCCACCCGGCACGTGGACCGCATGGGGCTGCCGCCTAAGTCGGACGCCCGGATGTTGAGCTCGTACGACCGCTTCTTCTCATAATCCACCGGCTCTTTCAAGGTCACGGCGCCGGACTGGGGGTCAATTTTAAACAGCCTGCTGACGTCGGACGGCGGCGCGTCCACCAAGCCGTACACCACCTCTCCGTTCGCGCCGGCGTCCGGGTCGAAGGCGTGGACCTTCAGGACACGGGAGCCGACGGGCGCGTCTTCGTAAAGCTCCACTTTGAGGGAGTTGTGCTCGAATATAGGGCTGTTGTCGTTGAAATCCAGGACTTTGACGAGAACGGTGGTGGTACCGGATCTAGGGGGGCTTCCGCCGTCGGTGGCCGTCACTTCGATGCTGTAGGAGTCCTCCGTCTCTCGGTCCAGGCTCTTCACCAGCACAAGCTCGGCGTACTTCGCCCCGTCCTCCCTGGTGTGCACGTCGATGGCGAAGTGGCTGTTGTGAGAGATGTGGTACTTTTGGACGTAGTTGACGCCGACGTCCTGGTCAACGGCGACGTCCAGCGGGAACCTGGTGTCCACGGGCACGTTCTCCAGGACCTCCAAGGCCGTCTCGTTCTCGGCGAAGCGCGGGGAGTGGTCGTTGACGTCCCTCACCTCGATCTCCACGTGCACGAGCTGGAACTTGTCCCCGGACACGGCGACCACGTCGAAGGCGACCAGGCAGGCGGCCGAGCGGCGGCAGAGCGCCTCGCGGTCCACGACCTCGCCCACCGTCAGGAGCCCGTCCGTCGGCCTCATGTGGACCACGGGCGGGTCCAGGTCCTGCATGAAGCGGAACGTGGCGGCCGGGTCGACGTGCAGGTCGCGGGACAGGTTCCCGATCTCCGTGCCCGCGGCGTCCTCCTCGTACGTGAAATATTTCGTGGTCGTGCAGCGGGCGGCGGAGACGAGAAGCGCGACGGCGAGGCTCTCCAAGAACAGCGACATTTCACACAACTTTAAAAAAAAAAAAGTGTATATATGTATATTTTTTAAGAAATTCTTCCGAGTTTATAGGGCAGCCGAGGGAGCAGCTGAGTCCCGCACCGTCCCGGACGCGGCTATAAGTCGTGATCTATGCAAATGAGCTGCCGCGCCGACCAATCACGTCGTCCGACCTGCAGCGGGACATCACGCTGAGACCAGCGCTGGTACGTGTGTGCACTTCCATTTACAGCAATTACCAGACGCCTTATCCAGAGCGACTTACAACCAGTAGTTACAGGGACAGTCCCCCCCTGGAGCAACTTAGGTTTAAGTGTTGTTTAGGGACAAAATGGTAGTAAGTGGGATTTGAACCTGGGTCTTCTGGTTCATAGGTGAGTGTGTTACCCACTAGGCTACTGCCACCCACATGCCAGGTAGTTGTAGTTCAGACAACCCAGGAAGATGGACATGGTTATGTACTTAACAAAAAAAGGTGAAATAGCTGAAAACATATTTTATATTCTAGTTTCTTTTCTCTGCTTTGCACACTCTTGGCATTCTTTCGATGAGCTTCAAGAGGTCGTCACCTGAAATGCTTTTCCAACAGTCTTGAAGGAGTTCCCAGAGGTGTTTAGCACTTGTTGGCCCCTTTGCCTTCACTCTGAGGTCCAGCTCAACCCAAACCATCTCGATTGGGTTCAGGTCCAAGATCAACTCCACATGTGTTCATTTGTAGTTTTGATGCCTTCAGTGAGAATCTACCAACGTAAATGGTCATGAAAATAAAGAAAACATATTGAATGAGAAGGTGTGTCCAAACCTTTGCCCTGTACTGTACATGTGGAGCAAAAACACAAGTCTGAGCCTTTAAAAGCTTCACTCATTATTAGAAAACCATCCTCTGTGATCTCAGTGCAGCAGAAAACAGTCACACTGATTAAAGAAGCAATAAAACTGGCCCATTTCACACTAGTACAGTACGGGCCCGACTACATCATTATTACAATATTTTTAATGACTTATTATTCTTTCAGTAATTTTTCTTTTCAAAAACATTTCATGGAAAAAAATGACCTTATTCTTTTTCATGGTAGTGTATATGCATTGATTTATTTGTTTGTGTATGTATTTCTAAGCAGTTATGACCATTTGTTTATTTGCTTGTTTGTGTGTTTATTTTGTGTGCAACTGGTTTATTTATGCATTCATTCATTCATTCATTCATTTTTAAGATCATGTTTATTGACAATACAACATAAAACAGTACCATGTAAAAAAAGAAAGCAACGCTATAAATAATATTGTGTACGATTTGAGATCTTATTTACAGGCACTAAACAATACACAGATTCTAAACAAGACAAAATACATCAAGTTCTACAGTCAGTCATTTGTTCAGGGTATGGAATGCAAGAGATTAGGCCAAAGTACTATTGTATTTGCAGAGAAGAATTTAATAATAGTCATAGAAACAAATGGGATTTTTCATCTGTGCCGGAAAATAATCCGAAAGCTGCCGTGCTCTCTTCGTACGTTCTCCATCACACTTCTCAAGCAGAATGTACCAGACTTATGGCATAGAAAGTACGGCAGAGTGAATAAAAAGATTGTCTTCATAGTTGGGGGTCCTAGTGAACCAGAATCGATCAGGTTTTTAAGTCGCTCTGGATAAGGGCGTCCGCCAAATGCCTCAAATGTAAATGTTAAATGGACGACAGTTCCTGAAACCCACGCAAAACGAGTGGCACGTGGAAGAAAGACTGTATCACACATCATAAAGGTCAGCGTGGTGCAGCCACGCTCGGAGCACTTCAGAAATGCTATTTGGTTGCGCAGACGGACAAATCTTTTTTCCGCAAGTTCCCGCTAATCTGTCTGATCTCCCTGGGGGCACATTTACAGCGTGGAGGTGTTAATAAGCGGCCTTCCCCCCGCCCGACTGTTTCATTAGCGCGGTGATCTTGGACGGGGTTAGAGGAGCGCCGTCGTTCTAATGCCGGGTTACTTATAAGGAAACGTGACCTCAGTCTCCGTGCCTTTCACGGTCCTTTTCTTCTTCTTCTTCTTCTTCTTTTTTTAAATTAGAGCATCAGCAGAACAGTTGTGCAGTTTAAGGCTTTTAATTGCACAGGGCCACCGAATAGCGAGAACGAGATAAAGTTCTGTGTATTTGGCGTGGAATACACACACAAGGCCTTAGTGGACCCCACGTCTGTTGGGCCCGTTCATTCAGTGTTTAAATGAGGTCGTCCCATATTGTGATGTAATCTGTAAGAGTGTTTTTAAAAGAAGTGTAAAATGGCAATATTAGAGTCCAGGTAGTGCAGACGCCATGGAATGTTAGACGTCATTCAGTTTTATCAGCAGGTCACTATGGCTACAGGAGATAAGAACATATTCGGCATATTCTGATCTTTAATTAGAAGTCTGGTTGTCCCTTTTGTGTGTGGACTGCCAGCCAGCATAATTAATGGGCTTTTATCGTGAAAAGTGCCATGCCCCGTGGCTGGACAACTCAAAGCCATTCTCTCTCACCTCATTATGGCCACTTTACAAGAAACACCCACTCTGCACCTACATCTTGTCAGTGCAGCCAAGCTCTTGCAATCTTCCTACAGGTTTGCTATCTTCTCACGCTCCGTCAGTGGTCAGTTTTTGACCCCATGATGGCTGCTGGCAGGATATTTTTAACGCCACAGCACTGCCACCCACCGTCACATCACTGTCAATGCTGTCGTGTCCCACGCCTAAAAATGAGCTGCTCAGCTGTGGCCCTTTAGTCCGAAACTGTAGGTATCATGTAATAATATAGAACAGAAAAAAAACTTTTGCGCTTTTGAAGACTCTGTTTGCTCTTCGGTAGACTAAACCTGAGTATTAATGTTCATCAACAGAAGAAGCAGCGGTTTCTTAACGCCCCATGAAGCAGACTTGGTGTTCAAATCCAGGATTTTGGGGCTCATATAAAGCAGTTTGGTGGATAATGCAAAACAATTAGGCAAAATGAGTTGTTTGCTTGTAAGAGGCTCTTCCAGCTAGCCTCCGGTTTCCTAAGAGGCTTACTTCTCATCTTATCTTCTTATCTTTGAGGCAGGTGCCACGACTCCATTTTCATTCCCACTTGATATCAGCACACAGGCCGGGTTATATCAGTTTTATTTACGTCCCCGAAACATGCACAGCAAAAGGAGAAATGACAATTTTTTTAAAAATACTAGGACTATATGATTTCACAATATGTTAGTAATTTACATTTAAAATGTACAGTATTATAATGGAAGCTTTAGAAGAAATTATGTTTTTGGTCATATCATTATATATGGTTGCTCAGAATAGCTTTGAAGGTCTTAAAAATAAATAAATAAATTTGAATACTATCTTATTTTAAACCAGTAAATATGCCAGTTTTAACAGTAATCAATCTCCCTCCCTTGGTGCTGGACTAATACTTGTTTGCCACTTAAGACCGGTGATTAAAGCAGATCACAGATTGAGTAAGATGTGTGTGGCACCCATAAGAGCATTACTGCACACTAACAAGGCAGGCCATCTGTTGAGCTAATGAGCTGTTTTACTGTAATTAAAGGTAGAAAAACTCGCCAGACAAATGCTGGCCGCATCTGTGCATGAAACGTGCTTGTTTTTGGTGCCGGTTTGCTGTGACGGCCATTTCAGCATTTTGCTCCAACCTTTGCTCCTTTTGTGTGACGATGAGCAGCAAATTGAGGTCCTACTGCATCTGCTGACACTTTTGGCCCATAAAATGGCAAATAAAGAGCAAATGTCTCCTGTGTTCCACATGCCTGCTGCAATAACTCATGTCTGCCAAGCATAGAATATCACATTTTATAAAATGCATCAGCATTTCTCTCTCTCTCTCTCTCTCTCTCTCTCTCTCTCTCTCTCTCTCTCTCTATCTATATATAGATAGATAGATAGATAGATAGAGAGAGAGAGAAATGCTGATGCATTTTTTTAAATGGGTAAACAGATATATATATATATATATATTTGCTACTTGTTTGCAACAGTTCTCTCTCTCTTGCTTTATATATATATATATATATATATATGTGTGTGTGTGTGTGTGTGTGTGTGTGTGTGTGTGTGCGTGTGTGTGTGTGTGTGTATATATATATAGAGGGGGGGGGGGGGGGGGGGGGCTGTTACAAACAAGTAGGAATAAGCTAACCGCGGGTACATGATTTAGTTTATTTTATTGCCTTAGGAGCCAATTTCTGATCTTGCAGATAATTAGGCCTGGTTTGGTTTGATACAGGGTCCTCCAGGTCTTTTATGTCCATGGTCACGCAGCATATACTAACGTAAGACTTTTTATAATGTTGTATTATTATCGTTATTATTATATTCTCAGGTTTAGCCGATAGTTAGATTGATAGATTGTCCATTCTAAGCGCATTCGAAATATTCAAAACTACAAAAAGTGGCACTAAAATTAAGTGTAATATATTCATTATAATCTCAAGATAATAGTATTTTCAGGGTTTCAATGTTTGACATAGTATTATAAGAGGTCATATGAATATTTGCTTGTACGTGTTTGTATACAGGCATTACCGCAGCGAATGGTTTTCCTTTCTCTCTGTCCCTCGGTGACCGGTATCAGGCGCGAGTTGACCCGAAGCGCTCTTTAAAGCACCGCTTCACATCTCGCCACCACGAGAGCCGGGTGGTCACAACCAAGCTCAGAGGTGACATTTAATTTAGGCCATTTGGTCGGGCCTGACAAGAAGATCAGATTATCCCAGGCCAAGGAGCCCCGCCTGCCGCTAACAAATGGGTGTCAGTGTGGGCAGCAGATGTGGAGGTGACAGAGGATCAGACCGATCTGCGGCGTCTGTGGCATTAGCACCTTAACACCTCAAGGCTGAGGGGAGGGGTGTCGGGGTCCCTCAGCTCGAGACGCAGGCCCTACTGCTGCTGCCTTGCCTTGTTTGTATGTGCAAGTGTGTGTCAGGGTTTGTGCGAGGGTTGGTCGGGGCTTTCTGCTGATGCAAAAATTGGAATATTAAATTATCGGCAAGGCGCCGGGGGAAGCCAGAAAAAGATTTGCTAAGCAAAGACCAATTATTGTAATGAACTACATGACACATTTCGCAAATATCAAGTTATTTTATCCCTTCATGAAATATTAATTAAGCTATTAGGATACACCCAATGTCTGCACACAGAAGGCCCGTAATTGGCTCTCGACGGATTTATCGTGGTGAAATCTATGGGTGCACAAAAGAAACGTATGTGATGCTCAGAGTCTTAAAAAGAGCTAAATATATTATGGAAATGAGAAGGCCACAAATTTGTTGTACATCCGTATTAAATCTTTGGGAGACGAGGGAGATCAAAAGGCAAATTTGCATTCAGAGAGAAATCATGCTTGGTTGCTTCCCAGCCACCCCCAGACTCCCAGAGTAGCGCAAACACGTCCATCCCCTTCAAACACTGGCGCCTCCTTCACTCGCGTCCCTTTTCTCCACGTCTGTGGGGCGCCATGTTCATGCATTAGAGCCACAGATTTGCAAGGACTTGTTATCCGGATGCGAATCTCCCGCGACCCTTATCATTACAGACGCTGTCAAGATCAAGCCCAAACGTCGGCAGCAGGGGAACACTGCCACCTACAGACTATGCTGTGCAACTGAACCCCTGCTTCTCCGGGCGCTGATCAATTCCGACAGGCTTAACGTAGACTTTCAAATCCATGAAATGTATGAATACCCCGCAAATTCCGAGAGTTAGCAGCCAGGTTAAGGGAAGCTGGGACGTTACGACGTTGATTTAACCCAGATGGGAACTTCGGGAACCAAATCGGCCCTCATGAATATGTAAGTGGGGCGCGCTTTGCACTTGGTGTTTGTAAACCATTCAGCTGAATATCTCAATCCAATTATGGTAACCACATTTCATGGTTTAAATTGCATTTCACAACCCCAAGGTAAAAGAGGCAGCAACCTTGGAAAATGCTGCAAAGAATAAACACTTTCCCCGGGAAGCAAAATGTGTGTGTGATATATCCAGGTTTACTTTTATTATGGGATGTCCTAATTAAGTGCCACTTTCAAGTGACTCTCTTGACTCCTCACCTAGTGTAATGGTGAACATGTAGTGATCTGAAACTGGCAGGTGAAGTGATCAACATTTTTAAAGGCAGAGGGCAGGTGGTGGGACGTCAACTTTTAAGAAGAATGGACAAGAGCAAGATATGAGTGACTTTGGGGATGTTTCTGGTCTGCACAGGTCAGGATATGAACTGAAGATGAACTGAAAACACCGTTGCTGCAGGCTACTCAGGGTGCCACCAGCAAAAGCTTCTACATCAGAAGATGCAATGGAAGTTGGTGTCTCCCTCTGATGACTTTTAATTTACACGTGTGGATGGTTGGGCGTGGGTGCATCACTTACCTGGGGAAGGCGTGGCGCCATGTCTGCTTCGGGCGATGGTCTGCTGAGAAACCTTCTTGGAAACAGTATTCTCCAAGCTAGCAGTGCGCCCTGCAAAGCTGCAAAAAATAATTAGAGAAACACAATGAGAATTGACTGGAAAAAAACCCAAATCTGACCCATGGAGGCACCACCTCACAACATACAGGACTTAATGGATCTGCTTCAGAAGTCTAATGATGTGATTCCCAAGGGCTGTTTTGGTGGCAAAAGGGGAAGTACCTGATCTCTGATCAGTGTATTTCACAATGCCAGGATATGCACCAATTATATTTCTATGCATTTGCTACTGTTGATGTGCAAATGTTTTTGATAAGTCCTTTATTTATTCAGTGAAGAGTGCATGAAAACACGTCGTGTTCTTTCATGAAAAAGCCATTACATTTGCATATATAAACAATCTCTGATTCCATTTGCCTTTAATCTTCAGGTTCTTTGCATTTTTTAAAGCTCTGTCGTTCTCTACAACACAGTCCGGCAAAAGCAGTTTAAAAGGTTTGAATCTATTGATTAGTTAATTCATTTATTTCTCTTCACCGCAGCCATCGCCTCGTGTTTCAGGCTGGGCGACTGGTCTTTAGTCCCCTGGCTCCTCTCTACCTCCCGGCTGCCCATGGCCAACAGCCCCCACACCGACAACCGTCCGCCCTGCTACAGTCATGGGCCAACTGGCCGCTCCGGCATGTAAACAACCCCACACCCCGTCCGTGGAACAAGATGGGTCTGACATGCTCCTCAGCCTACACGACTTGAACGATCTCGTTCCAGAAAAAAAGAACGAAAGAAAGAGGGAAAGAGAGAGGAGGAGTATTCATTTGGACAGTAGGTGGCAATGGTGAGAAGGGCAAAACCACCCGAATAGGATCCTTTGTTTGTAAGAATACTAGTTCAGGCACTGTAGGACCAAATCCTCAAATTTTGATAGGCTGAACATCTAAAGGTCCCTGGTTCGATGACCCGGTATTGGCAAGACTTGTTGAGCGTTGTCAAAGCTGTTGCATGGCATTTGTCATTCGTTCTGTGTGGGTTGTAGCTTAGTGGGTAAAACACTCGCCTGTGACTCAGCCACTAAGTCACAGGTTCAAACCCCACTCACTACCATTGTGTCCCTGAGCAAGACGCTTAACCCTGAGTGTCTCCAGGGGGGACCGTCCCTGTTACTACTGGTTTTAAAGCGCTCTAGATAAGGGCGTCTGACAAATGCTGTAAATGTACTGTAAATGAAACTAGCCCACAGGACTGATCGCTGTATTAATGCAGCATCTGAGTAATACAGATTAATCTCTGAAAATTTCTTCCCATCTTTGGTCATCTTAAATTTGTAGTACTGCTATTTTTGACACCTTACAATTCCTTTTAAGATCTTAGCTCAACACCTTTTTTTCTAAGTTTCTGAAAAGTACCTTGTGCACAAAAGGCAATTAAATGGAAAAGTTGTCTTTTGAAAGTGGCCTTCAGAAGCTCATTCTGTTCTTTTTCTCTGCAAACCCGTATATAAATCTTCAGCCCCTGCCTTTATTTTAAATCGAAGATATAGATTTCATATGAAAGCTTGTAATCAAAGACTAACACTGCCCTCTTAGAGGTGATGTCTGGTGAAAAATGAAGTCTGAAGCAACATTTCAACACAAAGCATGCAGTGGGTGGTGAGCAGCAAAGGTTCCTTGCCAGAACATTCCCTGGAGGACACGGTCCAAGATTAGGTTTAAATCTGCATTTTAGCAATTAGGACTCTCTTCCCGCCGGGGGATAAATACTACAGCACCGAGGAGTCCAGAGGCGGCGATAATGTTCCTCCTCCATGCTGGATGATGGCCTCCATTAGGCCGCTGAGTCACCGGGAAAACCGGATCCGTCCTGGTGAGCAGAGGTTAATCAGATCCCTGCATCATTACCGCATCATAACGAGGCGCTATGAATAGAACGTTGCCTGGACCCGGCTTCCGAGGAGAACAAGACCTTATGAGAGAACTCACTGGTGAACAGTTGACTCGACCGGACAGAGTCTCTATAATTAATTCTCTGCGATTAAGCAGTTCTCTTTTCTGTCCTTTCCTTAATCTTCCCCACGACTGACTCTGTGCACTGTCAAGGGCAAATGGGCCTAATTGATTTTTAAAGTATGGATTTAATTTCATATGCCACAATGTGGTATCCATCAAATTGGTTACAGTTTTCACAGTTTGGGAACTTCCATCTACGGACGCGACTTAAATGAACGTAATAATTTTCTGTGACAGCCTCAGACCGAGATGAACCCTATCCTCAAATCTGCAAGAGGTACTGGAAATAGAACACGCACACACACACATACACACACACACACACACACACACACACACACCACTCTACTCAAATCATCTTCCCAGAGCTCCTTAACTAAACAGTGATCTGGAGGGAGGTTTGTCAACAGACCCCTCAATCGCACTCTGTGCCAGAAGGTATTTAAGCAGCGAGGATGAAGTGAGCTGGAAAATCTCATTTCCATGTCGAGATGAAAGAAACATTTGGGCAGAAGGTGTTTCTCATTCTGGACTGTCAGAACAATCATGGAAGGGTGTGGTGAAGATACCCCCCCCCCTTCCCCCAACACCACCTTCAGAAGTTCACCTCGCCAGTGGTACTTGTCATTTCACAGTCTAAAGGAATAAGACCAACAAGGACCAACGGTGCCCTGGTTTATACAAGAATAATTTAATAATGGTTTTCAAGTGTATTTTATATGAAATGTATAATATCACTATGATGACATGCATGGTCTAAATGATGGGGGACGAGGAAGTCTCTTGACAAAATGAGCTATTAAGGGTAAGCTATAAGAAATCGTCCACTTTTGTCTTACAAGGCTCAATAAAAGATGCGCGGGGGGGTGTTCTTTACATCTGTCTGTTCTGTAGACCCTGTGGTGCTAGTAGGGTGGGCAGAGCATTTGGTTCCTACATCCTGCCCCCCACCCCCCCTCAAACCAGCAGATTTGTGCAGACGTCCTCATCGTCGAGCGGTTGTGGTATTTGACTAGCGCTTGTCGTATTAACCCTGTTATCGTCCACGCCGCTGCACACTTGTATACATGAGCGCGGTACATACTGGAAAATGGGGCACCCCGTCAGTGTAGTGTAGTTCTGACCCTGCTAAAATTTATGATCCCACTGAATCATTTCCATTCAGACTGGGTTTGTTTGCGGATCTGGGCATCACTCACATTAGTGCCACGTCTCCACTCACCACAATTTAATTGGTTTGTCCTTGTGTCCAAGTGAAGGTTGGTACCAAATGTTTCGAGATTCCCCCATGTCCCCCTGATAAATGGTGCTCAGAAGAACATGAGGTTAAAGTGACCTTGAAGTGATAAAACCGAAAATACTTCCATCTGTTAGTCTGCGTGAAATGGCCTGAAATTATTGCTGGTCTTGTGTTTACAAGAAATGTGAAGCTTCTGTGACCTTTGACCTTTTGATTGGGTGGACGGACTAGCGAGGCAACTTGAAAACATAATGAATGGAGATACCACTGCAGTTGAAAAGGGGTTCAGATGCTCCTCCCGCTGTACGGTACGTAACAGGCCTGGAGGAGCAAGACCGGAATGACCCTGCCTGCGAGTGACAATCTATATTTAATAGAAGTCAACTCCGGATGCTTCGTCCTCGAATAGGTGTACTGTCCTCCCAGGATCTCCCGAGCAACGGAAGGCCACCGCCACGCCGACCTGTTCCTATTCATCACCTCAGCGTGCCGCCCCCCCCCCCTCCTTCAATCTATCATTTATAAGCCGGGATTTTTTTATGCACCTGCTATCAGCAGCGCTCCGATCACCCGGATGCCATGAATATATTCAGCAACACCCGGCACGCCGGGAACGCTGTTATGTTTCGCGCAGTTTAATATTTGAACCAGTCGGCTCGCTGCTCTGAGGCAGCGAGCTGCTTTACTCGCTCTCCACTTCCGAGAGACGGGGCGCGTGTCCTCATCAACAGGGTGCTGCTCTCATGCAGGACCTGCTGTCGGGAAAAAAAAACCCCCAAAAGACTCAAACCCAGACAATCAATTGCACGAAGACGGAGGGAGATGGGCATCGATTACCAGCGCTCACCTCCACATTTCATATCCGAGAGTGGATCTGAAATACCAGAGAGCGTGTTCTCTCATTAAAGACCTCTGTCTTATATTCAGGTCATTTTTGTCCGGAGAACCTTTTCACTTCAACACAAATTGACCACCTTGGCATTCTATCCAGTTCTGGTGTGTGTGTGTGTGTGTGTGTGTGTGTGCGTCATTTTGATTACATTGAGCTGTCTCCAGTTGCCTTGTTTGTCCTTTATGTCCTATTCATATGGCAGAATTGACAACAAAAATGACTTTGTCTCATAGGTAATAATTAGCTCAGTTAATCCCTGGAGTACAAAGATAAGTAGAAGATGTGCAGAAAGTGTCTAAGGTGTAGACCTCATATTATAGTTAATTATACTTACTATTGTACATACAATTTTTTATTCATTATTAACATTCATTTACCTTAAAAACTATTTAGATTCTTAATAAATGTTGAAGATGCAATCACTTTCTAAAAAACTTTTGAGGATTGTGAACCGATACGCTTGCATGATCTCTTTCTTTAAAGGCTATTTTCCACAGAACCAAAATGTAGAATTCTGAGCGCCGCAAAGAAAACACCCAGATTTTACCCCGGTTTTTCCTGCCCAGGTGGCAGCACACAGTGCACCGCAGAGGGACTAACTATGGCGCGCCGAAAAGTAACTTCATTTCACAGCCTTCATCATCGCCGGGAGCCGGTGTCAGTGTGGTTGGAGCTGTCAACAGCAAACTGAGGGAGGGATGTTCTGTCAGGCCTCATCAGTCCTCCCGCGCCTGCACCCCCCCACCCCCCACCCGCTCCGCTCCCCTACCCTCAGCCACAATTCGCTCCTCCAGCACGATTGCGTGATCAATCTGGAGAAGTGAGCGGGCCTCGCTACCTGGAGCCGGCGCATCTCTTCGTTTATCATCGCTTCAGATTATTGGGCTTAATGCGGGTCGCTGCTGATCGAGCAACATGTGGCCACGGAGCTCCGTGTGTTGATGGTTTCAGCTCCGTTGCTGCTCTCGATTGGCATGGGAGCAGTAACAAGCTTAACATTTATGGTGATGTGCAAAACATTTACACACACACACACCTAACTCAGATGATCACATTATGTATGCTGCAGATGCAGCCTGAGGAATGGGGTAAGGATGAAATATGAGCCGTGTTATCAACCATCACAGGATGTTTTCCAATAAATTTTGCCAAATAAATACAACATTTTTTTGACCATTTTTTTTTACCAAAAGCCTAGAGCCATGAACAAAATGAACTAATTAAAAATGAATAAATTGATCTGTGACAGGTTTTACAAATGTTCTCCCAAAGTAGCGTAACATTTAGGCAAAAGGCAAACTGTTGCAAACTGTATAGGCAGGGTCAACATGAACTGATGTATTTTTCCAGATTACCGAAACTGGTGATTTATCACCAAATGTGTGTAAAAGTGACAATTTCTTTTGCCTAATATTGGTAAATTTGGTCAAAGTGACCAACCACACATGCCAGAGTATTTGTTTGTGCTGGGTAAATGAGGAGGGTTATTTTAGTAAGGGAGTCCCATGTAAAAGAAATATGCGGAATTTCCAATATGCAAATGGTCACGGCCAACAGTACTGTTCGCCAACAGGGTGCTATGGAGGAAATAGGGCTTCTGTTGGCCTAAGAAGAAGAGGGGGATGAGGGAGGAGGGAGAGAAGGACATGCAGTGTAAAATAGGAGGATGCAGGGAAAGAGGAGATTTGAGACACACGATACCATACATGAGTAGCCAAAGCAAAAAGAAAAGAAGGAGATTGGTACATTTTGCTCAAAAAGTAGCTCAGGGCAGCGTTGACCTAGTGGGTAAGGATGCATGACCGAAGGGTTGCAGACTCAAATCTCGCCATCATGCCACTGGGGTCCCCCTGAGAAGGTCGGCACACACTTTTCCCCCTGCACATTCAGATAGTCAGGGTGTGAGGTCAGAGGTGTGGTGGCATGTCCTCATTCAGCACCCGTATGGCCTTAGGATAAAACGCTGGGTGGTGGTAGCCTGGTGGGTAACACACCTGCCTACGAACCAGAAGACCCAGGTTCACTTACTACCATTGTGTCCAAGAGGTGACCTGCAGCAGAGTTTCCCATGGATCACCCTCTGTAGGGATCCTGTGATCCAAGACACAGCTGTTACCAAACCACCGTAAGGTTCTGTGTCAGGATGCTCTCCACAGCGCCTGTGTACAACAACATTTACGATGTCCGGAGACACCCTGAACTTCCTCAGGTGGTACAGGTGCTGTTTTGTCCTTTTGGTCTGAAGGTTAATTCACAGCATTAATCTATTTACGAATGACTTCTTCTACTATATTTTACCAAATTAGCACACCAATATCAAGAAAGGGCCCCAATAGTCTCTTGTGTATTGGCCTGTAACAAAAAAAACTATTAGAGATTTTAAAACATTTCAGACGTTTCCATCTCAAGGGCAACCTAAGACAAATCTGAAGTCCTCTGCATTGAAAGGTCGTCTCCCTTCATTCCGCTATCTATTCAGCATGCTCACAAAGCTCCACGATGGCGAGAGATAATTCAAATAAATTCTTCATTGCTCTGTCATAATCCTTTTCCTGCTCCATCAATGGCGCTCGGAGGACCCGGCGGTCCCTACCCTCCGTCTCAGCAAGGGCTCTGAAGTGTGGATTGTTGATTCAGACAGCCAGAGGCCAGCCGCGGCGGCCCTGTGGCCGCACCCGCGCTCCTTCGCAGGCCTGGCTGGCTCCTCACACGTATAGGTCTGCCGTGCACGCTGTCCCCACGTTTTTCAGCTAACGCTAAATCCATTGGTTCAGGGGCTCAGCAACTCACATATCATAATTCTCAAGGGCTGAGATGAAAACCCTGAATAGCCAATGCGTTCTGGCTGAAGGGCAGAGAAAAGCAGCGCATCGCCATATTCGGAGGCATTCTCCTCGACTGAGTATGTTTTGCATATGGATAAATAAGAGATTAAGGGTTAAGACGGCAGTGAAATTGAATAAACAAGAGATAATGTTGGTGTTTTTTATGTGACTGTTGCAGTTCTGGTGGAATACGGAATCAGGTTAAGGATTTGGAAGTCTGTACAAAAAAAATGTCAATTTTTTTTTGTGTGTGAAGGTCAGAAAAAAAATGGCATGGATTTAAAAAAAAACAAAAAAACACCAATATAAGTAATTTATTCAAATACAGCAAACAGAGAGATAATGAGAAAAGATCCCTGAGCTTGGAAGATTTGGCTCTGACAGCCATTCGCGGCATCGCTTTATCCAGCGTTTCCTCGTGTGCTGTATGCTCTGCTGTGGCCCACTCTTTCCTGCATTTGAGGACTTTGCCATCAATTCTTTGAAAGGTTGCACGTGGGCGTTTCTGTCTCCATCAATTTGCCCAATGAATGCTCTTTGGGAACTGTTGTGGTGAACTACTATTCGTTCTACGATGGATGGCTGAATGCTCAGACTCTTTTTTTTTGTGTGAAATTATTTCCGTTCTCCACTTTTTTTTTTGTCCCTGAAAACACCACAAACACACATGCTGAAACTGTCCCACTTCACACCGGTTGCATCACTGGGGCAAAAACATTTCATAATGACTAGGAAATACAGGATGAACACATCCTGGGATAACACTAATCCTCTCGCTAACATGTTCCTTATCACAAAACCCGCACAACCCGTAATGGCTCTGATGTTGTTCCAGCATGAACAGCAACAGGACATCAGATCTGCCCAAGAGGAGGACTACAAAGGTTAAATTAATCCACCTTGGGGGATTATCAAGTACATTTGAATTCACATTGAATTATGCACAGAATAAGAGTGAAGGGCCTTCAGTTCCGTGGACAGTAACTAGTTGTTGGGTATCTACAGGTTGGTAACGGCGTAGATGTGGTATAAACCGGGATGTTTAGGGGTTAAATCTGCTGCCGATATTGTTGCATGGATTTTACACTTTGGATGTGATGGACTCCCATATAAATAAAAACAAAAGAAAATAGTTTTCGCATTTTTTTTTTTCTGGCATATGTGGCATGTCATTAAAATGGACTGAATGTACACGAGTGACAGGAAATTGGCGTGGTTTAGATGGAAAAACACATTTTGTAATTGCCTCAATTTAGCTATCCCGCTCGGCGTTCCTTTCACTTCGGAATAATGTTGTTAATTATAAACAGCTGCATCTTTTAAGAGAAATGTCAGCCCAGTTTAATGACTGGTAGACGTTGTTGCAGCCCGAATGGTCAATTTGTATTCTGGCTGTACACAGCGCAACATTCCAAAATGAATTCATGTTTCTGTTTTTTTTTGCCTCCCTCTCCACTTCTACTGCCATTTAATTATTCTTATTGCCATTGTTCAGTTTGGGTCTGTTCAAGCTCAGAATGAAATGACTTGGAGGTGGGGGTTCTGGAATCCGAACTGCAGACGCCACATAGAACCTTTGTCATTATTGTCTGCTGTTTTGCCTGATTCCTATTCTGTATCTGAGTGCTGTTATGAAAGCATCTATGTTTCATGCTAATCCAAATTCATTTTTTGAATGAGAGCCAGAACTTCATGTTTTAAAAATGAGACAGTGGTCAGAATGTGGGGGCATTACTCGGAATACAGCACATCACCCTTTCAACGCTATTATTCCTTTCCCATGTCACTTTATCCCCCCCCCCTTAGCTAAAATAGCCAATATGCTGCCAGGTCCCAAACAAACCCACATTTCACCCTGTAAAAAGTAGCTCCGCCCTGCGAAACATGGCTCCGCCCTGCGAAACATGGCTCCGCCCTGTGAAATGTGGCTCCGCCCTGTGAACATTGGCAATGTTAGCATTTGCACAAATATGTGCTAACATCTCCCAAACCAAGACAATTTTAATCTGATGTTTGGTGGCCCTGCCCTGCGTGTTGGCATGTTAATATACCAACATTCCCCAGATAAGCCAAATTGCAACCAATGCGTCTCGTCTTTTTCATTCCTACATTGAAAAAAAGAAAAAAAAGAAAAAAAAGTGTAGTGATTGTCACTTGTGATACACAGCAGCACAGCACACGGTGCACACAGTGAAATTTGCCCTCTGCATTTAACCCATCACCCTGAGTGAGCAGTGGGCAGCCATGACAGGCGCCCGGGGAGCAGTGTGTGGGGACGGTGCTTTGCTCAGTGGCACCTCAGTGGCACCTTTGGCGGATCGGGATTCGAACCGGCAACCTTCTGATTACGGGGCCGCTTCCTTAACCGCTAGGCCACCACTGCCCCATTGTGTTACAGTTCAATGAAATTAACCAATTTAATCAAATTACTCAAAGGGATAAATACGTTTAAACATGTTTAACTATAAGCAAACCTCTTTCCACCGTTCCTCTCCTCATCATTCATCTTTTTATCACCTCTTCACCCATCCTGCATCTTTAACTGGCTTTCGAACTTCTTGTCAATGTTTAATGTCCTGTTGAAATGACTTGGAGGTGATGTTGCAGAATCCAAATGGCAGATTCCATTTAAAGAACATTTTTGGTCATTATTGTCTGCTGTTTCTGCTGATTTCTGTTCTGTTTCTGCATGCACTTGTAAGAGCATTTTTGTTCTGAGCTAATCCAATATCATTTATTGAGTGACATTTTTTTTTTGTCTGAACTTCATGTTTTAGAAATGAGACAGTAGTCAGATTCTTGGCGCGTAACCCTGTAAACAGCATTTCTTGGCCGTGTCGTTTTTTCACCCCCTCTGATAAAAATCTGCTTTGAACGTCTGCAAAGTAGCGTGAAATGTTCAATAACGCATGCGTCGTGTGAGCGAGCCTCAGAGAGAATGTCTAAAACAGAGCTTACAGTGAAGAAATTGTCTCCTGCAGTTCAAAGGCGTCGGAGGCAGAAAAGAGAGGATTGGTGCTTTTTTTTTTTTTTTTGCAGGGCTGGCCCAGGGTCTAATCAGAAGCCCGCAGCACCCCTCTGCACCCCCACTACAGCGGCGCACAGCTATTCAACCCTGATAGATGAGCCCCTCTTTGTATTTCAACCATGCACTTTCTTAAATCTGAAAAGCCCATTCATCTTGGGCAAACGACAACAGAAAGGGAGCAAAAGAGAAAAAAAAATCAGACGCGAGATTTTTTATTTTTTTTTCCCTCGAGCTGAAGCGTCGCTCAAGAGCACTCCAAGCGCTTTTCTGTCTCTACTCGATTAATTGTCTTCTCTTTGTCTCTCTGCATGGCTGTTTCACGTGCCCGGACTACAACTGAAGAAGGAAATCAAAACATTGATTTACCTCCGCGTCCTGCGTTCAGCAGGCATCCAGCAGGCCTGAAAAAAATGTTATTTTGCACAAATTGGACATAAACCACGTTTCTCTATTGACCGCAGAAAACACAATATAATAATTTTAGATGCTTCAATTATACAAACTCTGAAAAGTGTCTGGTTATTTTCGGCTGAATGTGTCAATATCATTGCTTTCAAGCCAAGACTATGGATTTTTAAAGTAATGAGGTGCTAGATTTCAACTGCCTGTGTGTTTCTGATGGGCTCTGAGCATGTTTGTAATGACGGTGTTCTTCAAGATCTCTGCCGAAATTGGTGTCACTTCTTGCATCAGCTACCTATCTTCATCTTTCCAAGACACAATGGCTTTGCCTGCTAGAGCCATATACTTGAACAGGTGTCTGAATACGTGTTGATCCTATCCTGAAGTATTGCTTTTATGACATTGTTCTATTAATAATAGAATGGAATGGAACATTAATAATTAAGAAGTAGTAGAATATTACATTATTTAATATTTTATTAAGGTATTCCCAACAGCATTGCCTTTTTGGGAATGGGACACAGTGAAAGGTTTTCTTCCAGAATCCTAATTTCACCCAACTGCAGGCTTCTCGATTTGCATGGCTGGAGACTGGAAAGATACATATGAGCAAACAGATTCATTTGAACGGCTCTTTAATCGAGTGAATCAATTGACCACCTTTACAAATGCCAAACTCAAAGCAACACTGCCATTGCCATGGCCTGAAGAATTAGGACGGAGACAATGTGGGAAAAAATCTAGGCAATTTATGACATGGATGTGCTTGTTCATATTATTTTCTCCTAATAACGATTTCTTGTGCCACAGTGTTCCTTTAAATGCATTACGTTTTGTGGGAAAATGAATGTCATGTTGACCTGAGAAACAGGCTGCTGAATAGCTGTTGGATGCATATACAATAGTCCTTGGTAAGGAGTAGGTTTATATTACTGCACCTTTAAACAATTGCCTACGGCAGTGCATCAAATGAATCATAACTTGAGTTCAGTAACTCAATTTGTTTGAATGGGTAGTTTGAACAAAATCAAATCAATAAATTCGGAGTATAATGCTCATAACTACTGTTTATGGGTGAGCTGGGGCTCAGGGAGCCGCCTTTAACTCCAGCCCCTCACCCCGAACAAAACAGAGCGAGAGCCTAAATGAAAAACTCAATCTTTTTATTGTCTCCAGTGCCTGAGAGAAGAATCAATAAAACATCACGTTGGTTTCTCTCAGGGCTTAACCTGTGCGCTGGGCTTTTAAACCCCATGTGATGGGAGCCTTTATTTCACTAGACACCCCAAACACAAAAGTGTTTCATTTTTGCTGTTTGATTTAATCAGGGGAGGATTGCCAGCAATCACATGAATGAAGGAGGATTATATTGTTGTGGGATTTTATGGTAAAGTGTATTTTCAAGGAAGTCTCTGAAGAAACAAGACAGGGCTGCATCTGCTTTTTTATTGGCCTCATGATAACAGAAAACCAGAGCTCTGCTTGACAATGAATGCTCAAGAGCGCTGTCTGAGCTATGGAGCACAATGCAGAACACCGGCACAAAATCGATAGATTCAAACATATAATCAGCCACTTATTAGATCCCTTTTGTTCAGAAAATCTTGCCAAGAGAACACGAGCACACAGCAAAAAATGTCTGAGCATGTAAGATGCAATAGTCTTATACATTTCTGGAAATAAATTTGCTGACTGGCTTTAAGGCTTATGACAAGAAAAAAATTTTATTTTATGCAAGGATGACTGAAATTATTTCAAATTATTACTCTTGCCTTCTGACTTTTGGAATCATGTTTGTAATCATGAAGTAATTGGAACAAGTCATGACTTGGTTACATGTGATCCACCCCTCATCATTTAAGGCACCCCTATGGTAAGCAAATTTTCATATTGACAATGTTCTTAACCATCAGTGCATTCATCCATTGCAATTTTTTACCTTTTAATCGTGAGGTGCCCTTAAGTATCTTGAAAGGAGCTTATGTCATACATAATGTATTATTACTGTTAAAGCCCTCTAATCCGTAGGTTCATGGAACATCTAAAGCCTTAATCAGCAATATGGGCAAATGCAAGAAACCAGTTCATCTGACCTGCATGTCTTTCCAATATGGGTGGAGACTAGAGCATCCAGTGAGACCAGGAAGCAGGCTGGAGGTCCTGTGCCAACCCCTTGTCTCCCTGCTTCAGTCATTTTGACCAGTTTTGTTTAGAGACAAGCATACATTTATTCTAATCACTCACGCACAAGAAAAAAAAAAAGGGCCTCGCAATTTTCCTTCCTCAGATGCAGCTCAGAGCGGAAACACGAAGGCTAACGAGAAAAAAGATAATTATCCTGTTCTGATTCTGACTCCGCCGCTCGACAACCAGCCTTCTGCTGCTCTTAACTCGCAGATGGCGACGTGTAAATGTGCTGCCTCCGCTGCGTCAGGCCTCGACAGTAACGTGAGGAAAAGCGCACGCGAAGGGTGCTGATATTCTAAAGGTCACGACATGTCGAGAGAACCACAGCTGACAAAGATTCGGGGGCGCCATCAGCAGGAAATTAGCAGGAATCGGGGTGGGCGGCCCGGCTGGCACAACGCAAACAGCTAAATAATGTCTGCGCGAGCGCGAGACAGACTCGGGAAAACGGAGTGGAATGGGGAGAGAGAGAGAGAGAGAGAGAGAGAGAGATCGCCATAACAGAGGAGCCAATTAATATCTGGGCGAGTTGCATCCAAATCGCTTCCCCACTTGGAGTTATCTAAATTAGACGGAGGCCAGATGGAACCAAGTCTAAATATTTACTTCTGCAGACAATGCATCGGCGGATATGAATATTATGCAAAAGGTAGATACAGTCTATCTGTCCCAAAGTGCCTAGGCGCTGATTTCTCATTAATGTTCTATTAACATGCTCCGATTAATTACCGTGTCATCAAAAACATGGCTAAGCAATTACGAGAGACGACCCCAGAGCGAACGGACGAGGTTTACTGATTCTCCAAGCTGGCAAACAATCTGCTGCTGAAGCCACGAAGGGTTTGGTCAGGCCAGGACTTGGTTGGCTTGGCTTCTGGTGGAAGAGGAATTGTTGTGACCAACAGGTCTGGTCTGGGTGGATCCCAATGTCCCAGTAGAATAATAATGAGGACACTGTCCATCAAATGAGGTTTTTATTAATCATTGAGACTTGTCCCCCTGTACAGTTAATGATAATTATTAGAATGAAATCTAAAGAAATCGTATCTGATTCAGTCAATAAAAATAATCTTCATATTTATGCTAAAATGCCAGTTGGCATCTACGGTGATAGTTGAGGGGTCCCGTATTTGGGCATTAATAGGTTATTCCCACATGAGTAAAGAGGACTTTTTTATTCATGTTGATGCATATAGGCGAAAGAAGCACAGTAGCACAGCATGTTATATGTATTCTAAAAGTATTCTATATGTATTTTGGCATTAATAGGTTATTCCCACATGAGTAAAGACATCATGAATCCACAAGGACTTTTTAATTCATGTTGATGCATATAGGCGAAAGAAGCATAGTAGCACAGCATGTTATATGTATTCTAAAAGTATTCTATATGTATTTTGGCATTAATAGGTTATTCCCACATGAGTAAAGACATCATGAATCCACAAGGACTTTTTTATTCATGTTGATGCATATAGGCGAAAGAAGCATAGTAGCACAGCATGTTATATGTATTCTAAAAGTATTCTGAATACATACATTTTGTCACGTGACCAGGGTGACGGGCAAGATGGCCGCCTCCAGTCACCTAGTCTTTTCCCTGCAACATTCTACTCAGCTCTTCAACTCTCTTCTCATTGTTCCCGTCTTCTGTTTTTTGTCGTTTTTCCCTGCCTGCCCGTTTCCGCCACTCCTTTGTCTTGCCTTTTTTTTCGCGAACGTCAACAGATTCGCAGATCAACTCGGTGGAAATTCCCCTGCCTCCTTGCCCTGCTCCGCTCCGGGGTTTTCATTTCCACCCACACGCGCTCGCTCACCTGTCTCGCCGGAGTCCCGTGACACATTTATGGCTATTAATAAAGATATTGTCCAACCCTGCTACTGGGGCTACTGGGGGTGCACGTGACTGTGTAAATCCCAGGTAAATGGGCAGGGTTGAGTCAGGAAGGGCACCTTTGTGCAGACAACTAGACCGACTAATCCACCGTGGCGACCCTTAATGGGAGCAGCCAGAAGAAGAAGAAGAAGAAGAAGAAGAAGAAGACTTTGATTTTTAGCCATACTACTTTTTTGAAGTCTGCTTCGTACTAATCCGCTTGGTGGATTCGCCAGTAACTGGAGTGTGGCGATGAAGTGATGGTGAAGACGCCCCCCCCCCCCCCTCCACTGTCTACATAACTCTCGTTAATAAAACACCGTCTCTTCCGTCGCATTCCGTGCAGTCAAGCTGAGTGGCGCAGCTCGTGCAATACGTGCGGAACTGTAAAGAAATCTTAAAAAGAGCACGAGTCCCTCCAACAAGAGCCGCCGCCGCCGCTCTCCGGCGGCCGTCTAATTTCCTTCTGATTTCTAATCTCCCTGAAAGAATTGTGGGCTCAGTGGCGGCTGTAAACGCAGACTATCATGGCCTTTCTCCAGGCACATTATGGACCGAAGTGATTAGCAAAAAATAAAAAAATAAAAAAATAAAAAAAACTTGAAAATGCAAAGACATCCCCTGGAACGGAATGCATTTAGAATCCCATTAAAAATGGAATTATGTCTGTGAGCCAACTGTAAATTTGAAATCCCTATCTTCACTGACACAGCTCCCGAGCGCTTTTCATTTGCTGGAAGACCTGCTTCTGTGTCTCGCCGCGTTCGAACCCTCGGAAGAGTCGTCTCCGAACTTTCAAAAGCGCTTTTGGTGAAATAGCCAGCGACATTAAAGTGTCATTTTATAATTGCTTGCTTGCTTCCATGTTAACGCTCATGAGATGGGAGGCACGAACAAATGACATAAACAGGCCTCGTGTCCTGCGAGACGGGCAAACAATGCCGGGTTAATGGCGGGTTATTCGTCCACAACTCGCTTGATGGTACCTACCAAGGTCCAAAGGATGGACATGATTGTCCCGATTAGTCCATGAACGCGTTTCAATACAAGCCTCACGGCATAAAAAAAGGCCAGCATTTGTCATCATTAAGTGAAAAGAGTTTTGACAGCACTTGCTGTCTTGCTGACTGCATTTGCTATGGGGATGATGGTCTTATGTCTGAGAAAGAGAGAGGGAAGGAGGGAGGAGAAGAAGGAGGAAGGGGGAAATGGGTTATTTCCGCCGAGACTGTCATTTTGGCATAATTCTGACTGATGTCCTCAGCACAATTAATCCCTACAGCGCGGCAAACAAATCCCGAGAGCCGCCGGCCTCGTTTGAGCGCACCATCCTGGACCAGGAACGAAGGTGAAGGCCGCGGGGTGACCCGGTGCCACCCTATGTTCCTAGAGTAACATCAGAATGCTTATGAAGCAGGGATTAGGGGGTTGGATTTGACAGATGCTTTCATCCAAAGCATTTTACAAAGCGCTTAGAGGTGGGTGGAGCCAAGACATGTCAGGGGCTGTAAGGACAATTCCACTGGGCTCCATACATTTAGAATCAAGTATAACAAAGCTTTGGTATGGCACAGCAGGGACTGTGCATGACAGGGACGTCACCTTATGCGCTTTCCTTTCCTACCCTGGTACAATCACCACTCTGTTACAGAGATTTTTCAACATGGCTGCTTATCCCCAGTCTTTTACTTTATGGCTGCATTTACATTTACAGCATTTACCAGACGCCCTTATCCAGAGCGACTTACAGTCAGTAGTTACAGGGACAGTCCCACCCTGGAGCAATTTAGGGTTAAGTGTCTTGCTCAGGGACACGATGGTAGTAAGTGGGATTTGAACCTGGGTCTTCCGGTTCATAGGCGAGTGTGTTACCCACTAGGCTACCACCACCCACATTGCATCCCAAGGTTGCATGGTGGATATAGAATAGTTTTACTGTAACTTTATGGTTTACTGTAGCTATTAATCTGTACTTTCTGACCATGTTTATCCTTCCAGTGTGTCTTCTGAATTTTACATTACGTACAGTTACTTACAGCCAGTAGTTACAGGGACAGTCTCCCCCCAGAGACACTCAGGGTTAAGTGTCTTGCTCAGGGACACAGTGGCAGTGAGTGGGGTCTCAACCTGTGACTCTGTGTTCTACTGGTTCAAAGGCGAGCATCTTACCCACTAGGCTACTAGAAAAATGGAATTCGATCATATTAATCCGCGTATTCCATGCTGAGAAGAAAGCAGGAATCACGCCGAACTGTACCGTGTCCTAATGTCCCCTAATAACGAGCGAGGTTACTGCGTCATTTGTCCGATTTCTCTCTCTCTCTCTCTCTCTCTCTCCGTGTCTTCCTTCGCTTTTTTACAGGTTCATTTTCTATTCCCAGGAAGTGGATTGGTCCCGTTCGGTCCCGTTTGCGTGCGCCACTGCGGGGAGGGGCTGGCGGCGCGACGCGGACGCGCGTAAAAACAGCTCCCGACTTCAGTACAGTTTGGAGACCTGATGAGCAGCACGCTGGCGGAATAAAAAGGAATAAAAAAAGATGCTGTTGGTGTAATTACCGGTTCGATAACCAGTGTCAGAATAAAAATGGAACCGCGTCGGTGGATACTTGGCTTCTTCTTGGTCTGCGGGCGGCTCGCCGCCCCGGCCGCCACCGGGGGAAACACGCTGCGCTACCGGGTGGACGAGGAGAGCAGCCCGGACACGGTGATCGGGAACCTCGCCCGGGACCTGTCCTGGACCCCCGCGTCCGGATTCCGGATGATGAAGCGGCAGAACGCGTCCCTGGTGCGTCTGCGGGAGAACTCCGGCGAGCTGGCGGTGGCGGGGCGCCTCGACCGGGAGCGGCTGTGCCGTCGCCGGCTGCCGTGCCTCGTCTCCTTCGACGTGCTGAGCCTGTCCGGGGAGCGCTTCCGGCTGGTCCACGTGGAGGTGGAGGTGCGGGACGTGAACGACAACGCCCCGCGGTTCCCGCGGCGGGAGACGGCGGTGGAGGTGTCGGAGAACGCGGCCGTGGGCTCCCGCGTGGCCCTGGACGCGGCGGAGGACGAGGACGTGGGCTCCAACGACGTCCAGAGCTACCAGATCTCCGTCAACAGCCACTTCACCATCGACGTGATGACGCGCGCCGACGGGGTTAAGTACGCGGAGCTGGTCCTGATGCGGGAGCTGGACCGGGAGACGCAGGCGGCCCACGTGTTGGAGCTGGTGGCCACGGACGGCGGCAGCCCGCCGCGCTCCGGGGACACGAAGGTCGTCGTCAGAGTGCAGGACTTCAACGACAACAGTCCCGTGTTCGAGCAGAACAACTTCTCCGTGGATCTGCCCGAGGACGCGCCCCCGGGGTACGTGATTCTGGACCTGAACGCCGCGGACGCGGACGAGGGCGCCAACGGCGAGGTCGTGTTCGGCTTCGGGCAGCAGGTCTCCGCCGAGATCCGGCGGCTTTTCGCCGTGGACCCCAGATCCGGCCGCCTCACCCTGGAGAGCCCCGTGGACTTCGAGGACAAGAAGACGTACGAGCTGGACGTGCAGGCCACCGACCTGGGCCCGAACCCGACGCCGTCCGCCTGCAAGATCGTCATCCACGTCCAGGACGTGAACGACAACCCGCCCGAGGTCACCATCACCCCCATGACCTCCACCGCCGCGGGCGTCGCCTACATCTCCGAGGCCGCCGAGCCCGACAGCTTCGTGGCGCTGATCAGCACCGCGGACAGGGACTCGGGTCCGAACGGCCGCGTGCAGTGCGCGCTCTACGGCCACGCCCACTTCGCGCTGCGGCGCGCCCGCGAGGACAGCTACACGCTGGTCACCACGGCCGCGCTGGACCGGGAGCGCACGGCCGAGTACAACCTGACGGTGATGGCCGAGGACCTCGGCTCGCCGCCGTTACGCACCGTGTCCCGGTACACCGTCAGGCTGGCGGACGAGAACGACAACGCGCCCGCGTTCGCCACGCCCGCCCACGAGGTGTGCGTGGAGGAAAACAACGCGCCTGGCGCCTACGTCACCACGGTGGCCGCCACGGACCTGGACGTGGGCCGGAACGCCAAGATCACCTACAGGCTGGTGGACAGGTTGGTCATGGGGTCCCTGGTGTCCACGTTCGTGTCCCTGGACCCCGCCAGCGGCTCGCTTTACGCCCTGAGGAGTTTCAACTACGAGGTGATGAAGAGGCTGGAGGTCGGGGTGCAGGCGAGCGACGGGGGGTTCCCTCAGCTGCACGGCACCGCCACCGTCACGCTGAAAATCGTCGATCAGAACGACAACGCGCCGTCCATCGTGCAGCCCGTCCTACTGAACGGGACGGCGGAGGTCCCGCTGCCCCGAGACGCCCCTCCGGGCTACGTGGTCACCCAGGTCCGAGCCCGAGACGCCGACGAGGGCCGCAACGCCGAGCTGACCTTTAACCTCGTCGACGGGGGCGACCTGGGCTTCTCCATCAACAGGGCGACGGGGCAGATCACCGTCGGCCGCAAGCTGCCCCACGACCTCGCCGACGCCGTGAGAGTCAGGGTCGCGGTGAGCGACGCCGGACAGCCGCCCCTGACCTCCACCGCCACCATACGCCTCGTCCCGACAGCGGCCGCGCCCGCCGGAGACAACTTCTACGCCAAGAGCGAGGAGGAGGCGCCGGGCCAGTGGGACGAGTCCATCGTGATCATCGCGGTGCTCGCCGGCAGCTGCACCGTCCTTTTAGTGGCAATTATCTTAATTACCACCATTTGCAGCCGCCACAAACGAGGGGACAGGAGGGGCGGCGGGGCGCCGCGCGACAAAGGAGACGTGCCGCGCCTGGAACAGGGGGAGAAGGGCAACGCCATGGCCCTGATCGCCGACCACGGGGGCGGCATGTTTGATGTGCGCGCCAGCCAAGCAGTGTTCGTCATCCCCGCCGCGCCCACCAGCAGCGAGGACTCCAGCCCGAAGGACAGGAAGGATAAAACGTGTCCCTTTAAGTCCAAAGGGAGGGCCTTGGATGGCAAGATGGAGGTAGGTTACACCCCAAATATCAAATGTGGTAGTAGCCTAGTGGGTAACACACTGGCCTGTGAACCAGAAGACCCAGGTTCAAACCCCACTTACTACCATCGTGTCCCTGAGCAGGACACTTAACCCTGAGTTGCTAAATACTGATATAATCAGTAACTACTGATTGTAAGTCGCTCTGGATAAGGGCGTCTGGTAAATGCTGTAAATGTAAATGTAAAATGTAATGAAATCTGGTCGAGCACGTGTGCCAACGTCCGCTCGTCCGCAGGGGTACTGCACGCTGCCCGGCTACGGGAAAGAGACCACGAGGCCCGTCACGATATGGAAAGGCAACTCGATGACGACCATCTCCGCCAGAGATCCGCAGATCAGCGGCAAGGACAGCGGCAAAGGGGACAGCGACTTCAACGACAGCGACTCCGACATCAGCGATGGCAACAAGAAAGACTGCATGGCCGTAAACGGTGAGCTTCGCCTTCATCAATCTTACAGTAATAATAATAATAATTTATGTTTGAAGGTACATTAGGTATCAATCTGCCATAACAATATAACAATATGGCTGATTCATCCAGCAGTTTTGGAGATGCTGTCAATGTCCTTACATTCACATTTCTGCTATTAAGCAGACACTCTCGTCCAAAGTGACATACGCCAGAGCTTTGCAGTCCATATCTGATCTTCATACATCTACAGTGAGACTTGAATCAACACGTCCATCAGTTACATACCATCACCGGACCTGTTATAGAGCAAAAAAAATTCATCAACTTGAAGTTTAATGCATCCCGCTGGCTGTCATTACTTATTACGCCGTTATAACAGTTCTCCGGAATGATCTAAAGTGCTGGAATTAAAATCTTTTTTTTTGGGGGGGGTGGGGCAGGACTCTGGGCCTGCACCAGCGAGTGCAAGATCCTCGGCCACTCCGACAGATGCTGGAGCCCATCGGCCATCAGGCCCGGCGGCAACCCGGCGAACAGACACCTCTCCACCTTCGCCAAGACGGCCACGCTGCCCAGGGACGGCCACGGCAAGGGCCAAGCGGCGAAGGCCGTCCACGAGAAGGCGCAGCACAGGAAATTTGACTACATCCTTGTTTGTCCGCCTCAGCCAGAGAAGATCCCCGAGTCGGAGGAGATGAGCATTGCGGCGTACACGCCGTGCGCCAAGATGTTTCCGGCGGACGACGATGAGGACAGCTTCCCGAAATCCTAAAAACAAACTTCAAAAAAAGTTCCGAAACCCCGTGTGTTGTGGTGTTTGTACGTGGTGGTCTCTTTTATGACGGTGTGCCATAATTCCATGTATTTATAAAGCTTTTTTTGTAAAATGAGAATATATTTTTATATTTAAAGAAAAACCCATGGATTTTTAATGGCATGTTAGATTGCACAGATAGTTACCGGTTTTCATAATAAATGACGTTGTTAAATGTGATTGTTGTTTGCATCGGTTAAATAAAAAAAAAAGAAATCTGACTTAGTCCACCACCCACAGCTTCCTTATCTGCTCGAACGGTGAAAGGTCACAAAACATGACAGGTCATGTCACGCAGAAATGCTAAGCCACGTCTCAGCCACAAAGCAAACGTCTATTTATAGACGTACAGACCGAGCCACGTGTGTGTGTGTGTGTGTGTGTGTGTGTGTGTGTGTGCATGTTCACTCCTGTGTTCCAGCCCAGCAGCCCCCCAAAAAAAGTCTTTTTTTTCCATGTCCTGGGGTGGGTGTAACAGGAGATTTTTTATTAATGCATCTTCACGGGTAATATACTTCTGGAGCTTGGACTGCGGGCGGTTTGATTGTTCACGGATCTTCCCACGTCTGGTCTAATGCCCCGATTTACAGGAGTAAATTGCATCTAAGAGGTATCAAATTAATGAGGCATTAGTGATATTATTTAATTTTTTTACCTTTTTTTTCTTAATAAAATGCCTTAGCAGTGTGTGAGTCAATTAATGTCCTCTCAACTGCAAGTGCAGGAACAGGCATGTGTTACATATCTCAGTACTTACTGGGTTCATATGTGTGTGTATGTGTGTGTGTGTGTGTGTGTGTGTGTGTATGTGTATGAGGTACACAAAAAAGAGCTGAAAATCCTGGAACGAAGACGATGCCATGATTGTTACTGGTGATGCTCTGCCAGTCCATACTTTAGACACATTTTGGTATGTTGTAGAACAAAACCTTTCATAACTTTTGCTGAGATGGCAGCATTTCACACTCTTGGCTTCTCTTGGTCCCTTTAAGACAATGGGACTGGTTTTCCAAACATCCTGAGAGGGTTGAGCACCTCATGAAGATGCTTATGGTGGTAAGCACACTTTTCAAAGGAGTTACCTGCCCTAAACATTAAACAACAGAAACAGAAACGGAGATTGGGGGAAAATAATAACAATTAATAAAATAACCACACAATCAAACGTCATATGCTATTAAAAATGACACAACAATTGTGTGTTGGTGTTGAAGTGGGTGTTGAACCTGTGACTTTGTGGTATTCTGGTTCATAGGCGAGTGTGTTGCACATCATTCGCAGCTCCATCCGTATTATACATTCTGTATTAAAATAATCCGTAAAACGCTCGGCCATGTGAATCAAACTCATCCCACGCGAGCGAGTTTTCCTGGCGTCTCTCCTGCACGCCGAGGCCAAGCCAGAGATCATACCCGCTTGTTGAATTTGGGGAGGAGACTTGGAGACTTGGAACCCGTGGAGACTTCAGCTCCGGCTTCTTTCGCGAGGATGGAGGAGGCTGGAGACCTGCCGCACGTGAGATTCATTCTCATTTTTCACTGGAAACGGCGAACCGCGGGTCTACGGGTCCTCTGCTGCTGTTGTTCTGGGCTGCTGACTCTGCCGCTGCGTGTCGCAGGGCGCGCTGAAGTCCTCCCGCGGGGCTCGTCTAATGAAGGCCGCGGCAGCGATGCTGGCTGCAGGGCTGGTGCTGGTGGCGGCAGCCGGAGCCGCCCGCGCGTGGATAAAGGACGACAGAAACGTAAGGCCGCGCCGGTCCGTCAATCTCTCACTGTCTGGGCGTCTGAGACCGCATGATCTTCATCTACATAATATCTGATTTATGCAGACTATGTTAGCTGAACGCATGGGCTCCTTCCTGCAGGTTCACAACTTCCACTACAGCACGGACGTTGACGGCAGGGTTGAGGAGGGCTCCATGGAGGTTGATGCCAAAAACAGCCTGGAGAGCTTCCGAACGGGCAGCAGAGACGGAGAAGTGGTGGAGATCCACGACTTTCAAATTGGGAGTATTTTCAACTGGAGCAGGGAATGCTGAATATCACACAGTTATCGTCCTAATAAATGAAATCTTGCAGGGAATCACTGGAATCTATTTTTCGGGAGGAGGAAAGTGTTACATCAGGTCACAAATCAAGGCCTTCCATCCAGGGGTGGAGAAAGTGGACAGGGAGTCATCCGTTTTTGAGATGGTACGTGCATGCTCAACACCACCGACGTAAACGTGTCTACTCTGGAACTTATTTGGTTATTTGTCTCGGCAGAAAGATGGAATCCTGCCCGTAAAGTCTGATGACAAGTCGCTTATTTGGGTCGCTGCTGAGGAACCTCTGAAGGACAGGAGCTTCCTGAGCAGCAAAATCCTTGGTCTGTGTGGAGATCGGCCCATCTTCTGGCTACATCCCACGGAGCCTAAAGGTATTTCACAGGAGTGATATAAACCGTGTAGAGAAAACAGTAAAACACTGCCAGTGAATAAAAATGATTCTGATTATTAACTACGTTAATACAATGTGTTATGTAGCTTATTATAAAACAAAATGTTACACAATTTACAAGCCAAACTAAACCACATATCAGAAATATCATCTTAGTGTTATCGGTGTAATTTGTGGTTGGAAGGGTGATGAAGGGTGGTCTTTGGCACGAGCCCCCCTCTCACCGGCCCCACCTCGTCCTTGCTTCAGGCCAGTGGTGGCTAGCGGGTCATTAAGTGGACTCATGATGAAAGGGCTGTGGGTTGAAATCCCGAACCACCCAAGTGCCACTGAGATCCCCTTGATCCCCACACACTGCTCCCCGGGCGCCTGTCATGGCTGCCCACTGCTCACCAAGGGTGATGGTTAAAAGCAGAGGACACGTTTGGTTGTGTCACCGTGTGCTGTGCTGGCTGTGCATCATAATGACAATCATTGAACTTTTTTCCATGGCTGTTTTGATATTATTTGCTATATGGTCAGTATATGGGGTCCCATAGGAAAACTGGGTAACACGTGAATTAAACATTATACCTATAATTATAATGTAATGTGTATCATGCATTTTATGGCACGTCATGGCGTCTTATTACGTCTCCAAGATCCTCACAGCTGCAAAAAGCCAGATTGTTGGTTTTCATATTGACCATAGAGAACCACATGAGCTGAAAAGTTTTTGGGGTATTTTGAGGTAAAGTGAGATATAGCCTTTAGTGAGTAATCTGTGAGCTAATTTTGAGGCGTTTTTGTTCAAACACATGTTTGAGAAACTCTGAGACTCATACTTTGCTTTGCGTCCATGCGACCATCGCCATACCAACCTTGGGCTTCACGCCAGCCATCTCGCTGGGAAGAAGGAAGAGACGAGACGCCCGGCGTTCGAAGCGCCAGTACGAGTCAGGGGCCCACACGCCCGCCCCTGAGGACACGAGCAGCCCTGCTGTGAAGAACATCACTGCCGCCGAGGGCACCAGAGAGGAGGAGGATGGCGGCGAGGCATCAGCGTCCGCTTTTAACCCCGAGAACCCGTATCACGTGAGTCCGCCCACACGTCTGCACCGGCCTGTTAATACAGCTTCATTTGAAATGACATGAACGGCTAAACAAGCGTGTGAACGAATTGAAACTTGATCCTTTATCTTCAGGGAAGCTCATTGGAATCTGAAACGTGATCTTCTCCGGCAGAGACACCTGCTGATGTTCATGTGTGCCCCCCTTTTTTTTTTTATCACAGCAGCGTGGTCACGAGTTGGAGGCAGGTGGCCTCGTGTTTGACCCCATGCTGGACCATCAAGGACTCTGTTGCATGGACTGCCACCGCAGCTACACCCACTGCGAGAGGATCTGCGAGCCTTTGGGTGGCTACTGGCCCTGGCCGTACAACTACAGGGGATGCCGCAGTGCCTGCAGAATCATTCTGCCATGCCGCTGGTGGGTGGCACGCATAATGGGAATCGTGTGAACACGTTTCCCTTGGAAAATGGTCGTTCACTTTATCACAAATGGTCCACACTATCAGCGCAAACACAGAGGCAGACGGAGGGAAATTGGAAAAACCGTGTTGCATGTGGGGGCACAAATAAAAAAACATGCTTGCTATCATCACCATGATTTGTTTCTCTTTGATGCACGACCCAGGCCTAGCACCCCCATGCCACTTGGGGCCACCACCTCTAGTGAGACCATTGAAGTGTGCGTATTTGTCTTGTTATAGCTCAACCAGACAATTTAATCTCACCTCGGTCCGTCACTCAGTACACAAGCATGGGAGCAGAATCTGTTTATTGACCAATAGGTGATATTTTATGCAGTATATATATATTCTTTTTCATGTTGCATGCTTTCCTTATTATTATAGTGCAAATGAGATGCGCAGTATCCATTCTGGATAGACTTTATTGAGTTATATTTTTTTATTCTCGTCTTTGCCTTAACATCCATGTTGACTTGATTCACATCTAACCTCATAGCGCACCTCATGGCTATTGTTTAATTCACGTTTTACATCCATTTACAATTACCCTCCTGGATGTTCCTGGCTGAAATGGCATATGGTATGTATGCCGTATGGAATACCAAACCATTTCGTGTCTCAGCAGTAAATTAGGACCCCATCATCTGGTTGTTAATAGATCGAATGGATGTGCATTGATGACCATCTTCTCTACAAATGCATTGAAACCCTTTGCACATGTTCCACAACCTTGTGATCTAATTAGCTATTTTGTGCTAATCGCTGCCGAATCTGGCTAATTGTTCAGTTTTAACACTCTGACATTTATGACCTCCTTCCCCCGTGATTTTTGCACTTTAACCTACATCCCCTTGCTCTGGGTAAAGCTGTGGAATTATCAGCCAGGCAGCAGAGTCCTTTTTGTGCGCTTTGACATCTTCATTGATGTGAACTAATGTGAGATGAGTGCCAGAGCTACTGAGAACTGACGTTTCAATAAAAACTGACATTTCAGTGAAAGCGGGAGATCCGAAGCACCCAAATAATTTTAACACGTTTCCCTCCACGCCTCTGGTCCGCTGCTCTGCCTCGATCGCCTCTTTTTACTTCAGATCAGACAGGCGACTGTAGGTCACGGAAACAAACCGGAACGGTCCGGTGCCATATGCAAACGTTTGACAGTCCTAATTATAACGTTCTAGAAGATGAGGTTTTTTTTTTTTTTTTATGTCACCACAGCGGGAGAAAACATGCTCAGCATCTCCTCTGGGGAGCAGCCAGACTGAGGCTTAAAACCCATTTTAGAAAATCAGACTGACTTTGACATCCAGGAGTCCACATAATGAAATTGAAAAAGTCAGGATGCCTGAGGAATGACAATGACCAGCAATATTTGCATTTTTTTTTTTTTTTGCAGCAGCAGCAGCAGCAAAGCTCTCCACAGAATGTCATAATAAAATTCACACCACGAAGGAAAAAAATTTTTCAGGGATTTCAAGAAACATAATTGAAACGTATGGACATGTGTGCTAATGTTAGCCTCATCTGACATAATTAAGCTCCCCCTATGCATGAAATTGCTGTGCAGTTTTGCTTAAAGTGTTCATTGCAGTGCAGCCCCGTTTGTCTGCATTAAGAGCATACAGCAGTATGGAAAGAAAGAAGGGGAAAAACCATGGAAAAGATTCTTGTCTCTTCAGAGTGAGAGATCTTCTTTCATTTTTCACCGGCTGGAGGTGCTTATCGCAGACATAGTGCTGATAAGACAGTCCCTTGACTTCCGTGGGCTATATAATATTAATCCCCCCACCCACGTCTGCAGATGCACTTAAAGGAAGGTGACAAGCATGACATATCCAGGACCTCCTGATGGCTCATGCAGTGCGGTGCAGCCACTAAAAGAGCCCCAAGTACCCTGAAGTGATGTAAATTTGCGGTGGGGTGGGGGCGAGGTGGAGAGTGGATGGGGGGTCCAATTCCCATCAGCACACTGTCACTGTCATGGTCATTAAACTAAATCAACCCGCTGTGTGTCACACAGCCCACGTAAAAAAAAAAAAAAAAAAAAGAAAGTCTCCTCAATAATGGAGTTGTATTGAATCCCTGACCTGACAGCATCGGAGAGAGAGGAGGCTGCCTTCCCATTAATCCATGGAAATACCACACGGCAGTGGCCAGCCGGCCTATTCATGAGGCTGGCTGCAGGTCCTGTGCATCTCAGACGCAACAAACAAACTGGAAGGGACGTGCAGCGCTCGGAGCAGAAGAGCACGTTTCGTTATTTGCTGTAAAATGAAAGAGGAGTCGGCTTGAAGTGTGTACAATCAGAAACTATTTTCAGCGTCAGGCAAGAGAGAAGGGAAGAAAGGAACAAGATGCAACAACAACAACACAAAACGCGCTCATTGCTCATCGCCGCCTCGCTTGTAACCACTGAAAGTTGGGGGATCCTCAGGATGGAAAGGAAGGGCTGGCAAAAACGCACCCCTGTTGCGGAGAAGAGACAAATATGTCGAGGGAGCGGCTCCGGCGCCGGCGACTGAAGCGCTTTCTTGTTTGCCTCCCTTCTGGAGCCGGCCTTACCCAGGGAACCCCGCGGGCCCGGGAACAAACAGCGCTTTGTGAGCGCTGACCTGCCGTGCCCGGCAGCCAAACAACAAACCGCCGCCCCTGTGCTAATGGGAAAGCGCAGACGCCGAGTCCACAGCGGCCGGAGCCGGAGGAAGTCTTCACTTTGCTGTCAGCTACCTGCGCTTTCAACCCTCAGCCATCAAAACAAGTTCCACGCCTCCTGTGATACTGCGCCGAGGCCAGCCCTACAGCTACATCACAACATTCCGACTGGACAGATGAAGTTACATAATAACGGTTGCATAATAAAAAAAGCATTGTAATTGATCAGATTGGGATAAATTACAATGTTGCACAAGATCAAAGATCAGTGACTTAAAATAACGATTCTACCTGTATCTATGTCTAATAGAGACCATACTGAACCTACCAAATCTGGACCAGATTTGCTCTCCCACGATCAACAACAAAGTATGGCCACCTTGAGCTGGTAAAGATGGTTAAGCGGGTGGACCAGCTAGTTCGTTTCAGACTGGTCAAGTTTTACTGGTAACTACCAGCCTTATTACCCATTTTTCTCAGCGGGGTTGTTTTCCTCACCCTTGGAATAGAAAATGCTCCCGGTCCCGTGTCCGGGCCGGAGTTTACGGTTGTCAGTGTTGTACGCCAGTGTTGTGTGCCTGTAAATGTATAAATGTAGTCCTATTGTATCTAGTCTTGCCAGATCATTGCATCTGTCTGTGTACCTTGTCTTGTATCAGCTGTTTTTATTCCGAGTAAAATCCTCTGTCGTGTGAATGCGTCCTTGTCACGACAATAAGGCGGAACGGTGAGGTGAGCGTGTGTAGGTAGGAACGAATAACGGCAGAGCAGAGGGGCACAAGGAGGTTGCAGAATTTCTACTGCTTCAATCTACGAACGCGTACCGGCGAAGCGAACGAGAAGCCGCAACACCCACGGACGTTGACGTTCATGTGAAAAGGAGAAGGACAACAAGGTAGGAAACA
This sequence comes from Denticeps clupeoides, assembly GCF_900700375.1. Classification (NCBI taxonomy): domain Eukaryota; kingdom Metazoa; phylum Chordata; class Actinopteri; order Clupeiformes; family Denticipitidae; genus Denticeps; species Denticeps clupeoides. The sequence goes on from NC_041715.1 coordinate 16,526,816, forward strand.
GGCAGAAACCGTAGATAGTAGACAGTCTTACTTTGAGTTGGAGATCAGCCTTTAAGCAGGAATTGCAAAAATGACTGAGCATTGATCGACGGCCATCTTGGCTATTTGTGGGAGTCGCGTCACCTCATTTCCGTGTTGCTCCTGGACTCACGGATGGAATCTCGTCCTCAGTTCTTCCTGTCTTGCCGCCTTGAAAATACGTTTATAACCTTCCAGTGCACAACATTTGCCTTTTACCATCATCTATTAATCATCTACCATTTACATTGGTAGATTCTCACTGAAGGCAGCAAAGCTATGAATGAAGTTATGTACTTAACAAAAAGTGGAGACCTGACGTCACCGGACCTGAACCCAATCAAGATGGTTTGGGGTGAGCAGGACCGTGTTCATTCATAGTATAGATGCCTTCAGTGAGAATCTACCAATGTAAAAATAAATAAAGCACATTTAATAAGAAGATGTGTCCAAACTTTTGACTTGTACTGTATATTAACTAGAATTAAGTTTCACCCAAATTACACACCAAAACTAAACTGGAGGAGGGTCCAATTTTTTACCCAATTTTCCCCTTACTGCAGCTTGTTAGCAACATTGGTTAGAACAGGGTTCACTCACTCAGCTGTGTGTTTCTAAAGTGACAGTTAAAGTGATTATTTTTGTCATTGTGATACACAGCACAACACACGGCGACACAACGAAATGTGTCCTCTGCATTTAACCCACCACCCATGGGCAGCCATGACAGGCGAGCATTGTGGGGACCTCAGTTGTACCTTGGCGGTTCAGGGTTGGAACGATTGAGCATTATTTCGCAGCTCATAAGCTCTATTCCGGGCGTTTCCGAGAGGCACTGAACAACCAGATTCGCCCTCAGACCCGAGCTGCGAAAGCTAAGTAGTTTCCAGAGGTCACCGACACCGTTTTCCGCCGCACCTGAGGGGATTACATGAAGTGTCGAATAAAGGACAGACTGTAAGGGGAGCATACAGATTGCCACATGAATGACAAGGTATTGTGAAGCTACTCATTAAAATGTAGTTTCTATTTAAGGCCCCTCAAATTCCTACCACCTCTCGGGCATGACACACACACACACATAAAAAAAAAAAAAAAGCAGCTTATAATCATTATCCAGCTTCCACAGCATTTCCCACGTTCCAGCGTGTTTCCGCCTCCACGCCTGAAACCACCTCTTCTCGCTTCCACGAGCCTCTCTGCATGAGCTCCGCGCCTTCAGATCGCACGTTCTGCATTACCTCCAGACACCGGGGGAATAAACAAGACTGACGGGTAGTTTTGCACCTCAGCCGGTACACAGGAAACCTTTTAACATCCCTCATTATGTTTCTTTTTCTCTTTTTTTGTTTTCTACATGAGGGCGCAGGGGTGTTTTTCAGCAGAAATCTCCTAACACAACTCCGTCCCCGCCGTGGTAACATTAGCCCGGGCCGCCGGTCTGCATTTTCCTAATATCGGCAGGACGAGTGCGGTTTTGCTACATGGATTTAATGCCTTTTAATCCCACGGTTGAGTGGCCACTAGCAGCTTAGCCCAGGGCGGGCCGTGCACGTCCCCCCGCCGCTCCCCGGCGCCTACTGTGCCGCCTGAGGAGGAGGTGGCATGTGTCCCACCCCCTTGTTTAGTATGCAACCTTCAAACGGCCATTAATTCAGCGCTCGAACCGCTTCTGGGTGGAAAGGACGGCCCTGAGCGCTCCCGTCATCCGAAGGCATAAATCGCTCAAGGGGGTTTTGCCACTGCAAACCGAAACCCCTCCATTGCTCCGTGCCAGGCATTCAGTTTTGTCTGTTTTCTGTTAGGTCCATTCATCAGGCTTCCTCGGTGGGGGGAAGAACGCCACACCACGACCCAACACCTCGGCTCGTGTGAATAAACAGCGTACGTACGCTACGGTGAAAAATGGCCATTCCTTAAAACGCCAGCCCTCCATGCGTTATGGGCGCCATGTTTCTTAGACATGAAGAAGACACGGTTTTGGAAAATCAATATATTACCTGACCAATGTCCTTTTTTAAACCATATATATGTGCTTTAAAAAAGGACATTGGTCAGATATGAATGCTTTCTGGGTTTTTTATATATATATATATACTCAAGATATTACCCCGAAACCATTCATATCTGTATATATATACACACACACACACACACACACACACACAAGCACACACACACACACACACACACACACACACATAATACATACAGTATGTGTGTGTGTGTGTGTGTGTATATATATATATATTTTAGATGCACAAGAACACTTTAGACCCAAAACGCACAGAGAGTATGAGTTCTGCAGGGGTTCCGTATGATGCAATCTACTACAATTTGAGGACAATATGCTGGGAAAGCTCCAACACAACCTTCACAAACATTCGGAGACGGGCAAAGCCATTTTTTTCTCGATATTTTTATTTTTCTGTGAGCACAATCTTCGTTGTTTCCTTTTTGATTCGTGTGGAAGATCCAAGGCTCGCCATGACAGTTGAAAGCAGGACTTTTAAATCGAGAACAAAACAAGAGACACGCAGTGCACATGCCATCCTAATCGGTGAAAACCATTCATGTCGACATTTTGTCCATTTCCCATAACTTCTGAATACATTTGTAAATTTGTCACATTGTGTTTTAATCGTGGGACAAAATAAAGGACTGATCTTCCTGTTCAGATGTCAAGGAACTTTTTTGAAAGTGGCTTCTGAAGCACTTACAAAGTTTGCAATTTTTTTTTATTTCCAAGATGCTTGTGTGCAACAATGGGTGCCTGGCAGTGCCAACCTCTCTGCTTACAGCTTTACAACAGCCTCATTATCCCCCTCGTCCCACATCAGATCCTAGCAGCAGTTTGTCACGGGCAGATTCCTCCCTGCCAGTAGGCATCAGACCAACACTCCTGCAACACTACTGTACATAATTGCCATATGGGCAGCATTTCCGTACCAGACTGAAGTCTAAAAAGGCCTCCAGGCAGATTCCCCAGATAACTAAATGAATATTTTATCTCATTTCCATCTAATTTGCACCAAATTATTATACAGAAGAGAAATTTTTAATTCATTTATAAAACAGATCAAACACAGGTTCATTCTTTGATATTTGGCAGCGATTATTTTGATAACTGTGTTTTTCCTCCTTGCATATACATATATACATATATATATATATTTTTTTTAATCTCAGCTTTCGCCACACAGGTTTTCATGAACCAAAATATACAGCAAATTATCATCTGTCACATGCCAGAGACTCCTGGTGAGCAGGCACTTTACCTGCAACCTTGCTGATTAATTAATTTCACACTGTTTAATTAAATCCAGAGGCTGGGGAGCCGCGCTGTCATCAAGGGACGCGATATCTAGGTCTTATCTTCTCCGAGATTATTAGTGGGAAGGTTTGTGACACATTTCTCTCGCTCGCTCCCCTCTCCCACTCGCTCCATCTCCGATTTAATGCTGACATTAACATCAACCTGCTTGTTGTCTCGGGCTACAACTGAAGAGGAATCTCTGTGGGCAGCAGGGATTGCTGTGTATTTACTGTGGTTTAAGGCAAAATGTACGAATTAATGAGGATTAAAGCGGCACGGAAGAAATCGGATGTAATAATTGGAATCACAACAAAGAGCAACACTGCTTTACATGTACTTTAATATATTCTGTACATTTGCACCAGGGAGACACTTTATTAATAACACATAATGCACTCTGGCTGTTGTCGATCGAGCGCCCGGCTGTCATGTGGAGTTTGTGGCGGGCATCTTCCAGCCCGCCATCAGAGGTCACTTCCTGTCAGCCGGAGCACTGCTGGCCGGATGTCCTTTATCCTGCCGCGAAACAGGCTCCATCAGATGGACACGCGTCTAGCAACAAAACGTCAACATCCCACTCGCTGCCACGCGAGTGTTCCTGTACCCAAGTTGGGGGAGGGGTCATTTGGTCACTGTACACGGCTGCCGAACCTGCAGCCATTCAGCCATGGGTGTGCAGTGTGCTGGGGATTTGCCGGTTGGTGTTTGGTGTGGGGAGAGACGTGGTCCCAGGAGGGTGGGCGGAGACAGGGTGGTGCCACATTGGGTGGCCTTGTTTGAGTGTTAATGAGTGTAAGATAGAGTGCAGTTTTGCCTGTGCTTTGGTGTTTGGTAAATAGTTGAGTGTAAATCTTCACCATTTACACCTTTAAGTGTTCTGGGTGACAGAAATAATGGCACTTCAACAAAAAAAAGGCTCTGTGGGTAGTGGTGGCCTAGCGGTTAAGGAAGCGGCCCCGTAATCAGAAGGTTGCCGGTTCGAATCCCGAGCTCCAAGGTGCCACTGAGCAAAGCACCGTCCCCACACACTGCTCCCCGGGCGCCTGTCATGGCTGCCCACTGCTCACCAAGGGTGATGAGTTAAATGCAGAGGACACATTTCACTGTGTGCACCGTGTGCTGTGCTGCTTTGTATCACATGCGACAATCACTTCACTTTATTTCCTCCAGAATAAGGACAACCAGCCAGTATCTGTTTATTGCTGTAAATCCTGCAGTCAGAAATTCTCTGAAAAGCGAAAGCTTTTCATAATGAGCCGAACTTGATTTCAAGGGCCGCTTAGGAAAATTAAAATGCAAAATATTATTCTGAAGGTTCAAACAGGATAATTGTCACACCACACTGGGGCCAGAGGGCACAAATATTTTTATGCAGAGTGTGATGCCAATGTAAAATTTCCAGGCTGGCGAGGCTCTCTCAGTGGTAGATGTAGTTATAATACAGCTACCTTGAAAACTAACTTTAAATAAACATTTTTGATCAACTGAAAATGTTGATATTTCATTTATGTTGACAATGTCACATCGTATGCATTTCAAATATGTATTTTATATGTATTTTAAAGCGATTCTGAATTCATTTATTTTGTGTGTACTTTAACAGGATACATTTCTGAATACATTTATGGCAATATGTTCTACTTTTCTGCCCAACCCGGCTAGTCTGCCAAGCACAGGGGCACAACCGACCAATGAGAGCGGAATGCAGAACACTTTGAAAAATGAGCAATTTGAAATGTTTTTACGTTTCAATGATATTCTCAAGGATAGTGAATAAACAAGGTCTAGACGGATAATGATAAAATAAAAAAAGAACACGCTTGTTAAATTGCCGTAAACGAACACTTGCCAGGCCGCTGCAGACGTGACTCGGAGAGAAACTTTTCCACTCAATAACAAAGTCGCGGAGCTCATCGCCAAGGACAGGCAACTACAGAGCCGCATCAGCAGCGCCGCGCCGCGCTGCTTAAATGAAAAGAAGCCATAAAAGCGCTGATGGAAGGGTCGCGGCGCCCGATCAGAGGCCTTTGAAGGATGCGCAGACCCAAGTGGGCGGCATGAAACATTCCAGCCTATGCGCGCCTTGTCCTGTGACAAGCCTATCAGGTGTTCAACTTAGTCCCCACCCCTTTTGCACCCGGCCTCCACCTACTCCTGACCTCAATCTGTCATCCCGGGCTCTCTCCCCTCGCCTTTCCCACTCAAGTCTTCCGTAAAGTGTCCCACCGCACAACACATGTAACAATGCATTATAAATAGGCTGCCATCAATCAGTCATTCAGCGGCGAGGAGAGACGCAGCGGCGTTTCCAATTTGGCAAATTTCTCCTGTCACGTTGACTAGCGCAGCACAAACATTAAAGCAAGCGCTCCGCTCGTCCTCTGCAGGTTCGGGAGGAGGCAGGTTATGTCCCAGTCATTAATATCATTTGCACAGTTTTTACATTAGCATGCCAAAGGGAAAGCTTTTTTTTTTTTTTTTTTTTTTTTAGAACCCTGCTTGCTCTTATTGATATTCCCCTCGCAGACGTCTCCAAAGCACCGGTGACTTCCTGAGCTGAAGCATTTGTTTGCATTTTCTGTAGTAGTCGTGCCGGAACCCCGGATTCAGGGCCGTACAGTCGGCGTGTACCAACAGTGCATGATATTTGTAGACTGGGTGTGACGTAAGGACCGGGACTGAATCGAGCCGCCCCGGGGGTGACAAGATCAAATGCCAATGTGACTCATGTCAAGAACAGATGTTCTACTTATGACAGCCGACAGCACGGTGAAACTTAGTTTGAAACCTGCAGCGTCTCGTATGTGTCAGTGGTGACAAGCTTGGAGGATCCACACCAGACATGGCGTCATTGTTATCATCTCCATACTTTATTATAAGGAAGCCTAAGAGGGGGCTTCAAAAAATACAATAAATGGATTAAATGGATTAAGTGTAAACTGTACATTTCTACTGTATGTATAATGTATAATTTTTACCTGAATTACTGTCAGATGTGTTTTAATTGCTGTTGCTGCTCTGGTGTTAGAGGTCAACAAAACACAATTCCCACAATGGCTGCATTAACCACGCTAACAGTGTCCGTGGTCAAGATTTATTTTACGTACGGATTAATGCACACCATCTGAAATGCAATTTAATTAGTGTTCGTTCAAAAACTGTGGAGTTTTTTTTTTATAGAAAGCATCATATGGCAGGTTCCATTACATAAAGCTTCCTACATACTTCTTAATTTAACCTTGGGTGAAATGTAAAGAGGAAGTCAGGAGAATGTCTTTTACTCAGATTGGATGAGCTGCAATAACAGCACAAATTCACAAGTTTAACCTCCGTTTTGGAAAGGAGCACCAAGTTCCAAAATGCTACCCAGTACTTGGTTCAAGCAATGGTCAGAAAAACTGAGGTGGTTTTTAGCAATAAAATATATGGTGATCCCATGATCCCAAAAACTGCGCAAATGAATTATGCCAATACTTAACCTGGAAGGTCAGTAGAATTCATCCATACATACAATCCATCCATCCATTTCCACAAATCTTATCTTTGTTAAGGGTAAAATAGAAAAAAATAAGATGCAAAACTATACAAGAGTCCAAGAGAGCTTCATTGGAATTTCAAATTCACGTTTGCTCGTTGCCTTTTGACTTCACGAGGGTCTGGTTCTCATCTGGTGCCAACGTCTGTGGAGATGAGCACCAACAAAACAGGCTCGACTGGAAAAGAAAAGGCAACAATTTGAGCAAAACCCACCACCATTTGATGGTTACTGAAGATGCGCTCATGTCCAACCGCGGGCTGCCTGGTAAATAGTTTACAGTTCTGACAAACAGACAGTAGTGCGGAGAGCTTGGGAGGGGACTTGAAAGCGATTCAAGGTCAATGCGGCTGAACTGGATCTGGCTGAGGATCAAACAGCATTGGATAAGACCGCCGCTCCCCACTCCTGCCCTTCTCCCTCCGCAACAAGGAGCGCTCGGCACGGCCGGTAATGACGAACAGCGGCACATCAAAGCGCTATAAACACATTCGGTGTTACCTTGAAGTGTGCCTTGAATATTTTGCTGACCGCGTACAGGGCCACGGGGTTGATGCAGGAGTTGACCGACGCCATGTTGATGCCGATGTAGTCCAGCACCAGGAAGACGCTGTGTTCCGAGATAGATGAATTGCTGCTTGGTTAGTGTGACGATGAGCCGCCAAGGTGCCATTTGCAGTTCGCGCGCTCACCTCAGAAGGTGACACCGACTGGGGTCCCCTTCATTGTAAATGGTCAGTTTCAGGATCCGGCTGATGTGTAGCGGCAGCCAGCACACGGCGAACACCACCACCAAGCTGAAGACGGTCCTGGCCACCTCGCGTCTCTGCACGAAAGGAAGGGGTGGGTTTCTGTGAATTTGTACTTTGACCCTCGCTTCTTTCTTTCTTGCTTTCGCCTACCTGTTTGAAAATGGTCATGGAACGCGTTCTGCGCCCTGCTTCTCTTCAGCATTACACAGGTCAAGAGCGAATAGAAGACAGCCGTGCAGGCCAGCGGCATGCAGAAGTAAAACCCAAAGAGCCACCAGTCCTTGGCTGATTTGTAGAACTGGGAAACAGGGGAGGGGAATACGGCATGAATGACCTTGCGAGAAGTGAAGGACACGGCACAGCTCTTAACACAGACACTTAAAGAAATGGGACAGGGATGCAACGGCTTCAAACAATCGCTGATTGCCTTTTGTTCCACTTAAAAAACACACAAACAGCTCTCCTCAGTGATTTTGTCCGAGGTCACATTTACATTCTATGTCCTGGGTGGTGTATTAGGACACAAAAGTGCTATGGACTTTCTCTTTTTTCAGTTTAGTCTTTAGGCATGACGGACAATATAGGAAATGGTGGAATTTTGAATCAGCGTTGACAACAAAGCAGTAATGCAGATGTTAGACATTTGAAGATGCTCCAGCACCTGCATGAAGCGGGTGGACTGAACCGGGTGGAGCAGACATATTCGCAGATGCTCGCCTTTGTACTCCATGGTAATCATGTCAAAAGCGACTGCCTCGGGCACAGCCAAGAAAATGGATACGGCCCATATTAAGGCCAGCTTCGCCGCCGTGTTTTTCGAAACCCCGAGCCCTTTGATGTGATTTCTGGAAGCGACAACGCGGTACCTGGCGAAGCAGAGGAATAATCCTGTCAGTTTTACAATTCACAGTCAGTCCTTCATGTACCATCATGTTACAAAATACAAGCATCAATCAACCCAAAGCAGAGAAGGACACTGATGGGTGCGTCAACGTTACTATTCAAGAGGGTTTCACATTGTACACAGCGTATTAATGTCCTGCATACATTTATTTTAAATATATGAATTTATCTTGACAGCTTTCTTACCTGTCAATGCTAAGTGCACACAGACTTAAAACTGTAATTCCAACCGATGTTTTCTGGATGAAAGGTACAAGTTTACAGAAGGTGACTCCAAACGGCCAGTCTTCGGCCAGAAGCTAGGAACACAGCCACGCGGCGAGTTGGTCAAGCGAGGCAGGCATGTTTAATAGCCGAACGTGTTCGTGAAACGAATAAGCGGTGGGGGAACTCACCTTGTACACACTGAGCGGCATGCCAGTGACGATGTGCATGATGTCCCCTGAAGCCACGCTGGCGATGAGAACGTTCGGGCCCACTTCTCATCGCCATGTTGGCATAAATGATCCTGAGCAGGGCCAGATTTCCGATCATTCCGACCACGAACACGGCGAAGGACCACGCTATGCTGATGTACTTGAACGTGGCTTTAATCCTCGTTGGTTTCGGAGCACATCGGCAAAAGGGGGTCTGCTCCGGCCAGGCGCTTCTAAAGCAGGATGTGATGAGTTCCACGTCTCAAGCTGGGGGTCACCCTGACGGTTTATCAGAGCTGTCGCATTGGTGTCCGTTTCAGACTCTGCACCCCAGTTTATTTCGGCCTTTTCTGCATAAACTATGATGAGTGTCTCACAGAGCAGCAACGAAAGGAATATGAATGTGTTCCCCATCATCTCCAGGGCTTTTATAACACTAAACAAATTCAACAAATGCGGTCCAGAAATCTATATTTAAAAATACAAAATGACATCAATCATATAACCTTTGAGCACGAGCTTATGATGTGTTGCTGCAGTGGAGAGGCTTTCCCATAAATATTAATAATTAAGTTTCTTACCTACAGTATCATCTGCAATTCTCTCCAGTCATCAGGCTTTCTTGTTGCGCCCCAAATTCTGATGTGGAGTGCAGCAAACACAGGCCTCATGAAACTTTTATAACACTCCGCGTGCGACAGAAGGTTCTGAGTCATACAGCTGTCATCAGCCCTCGACGCGTATCCTGTCGGCTTTACAGCACCAGAGGGGTGAAACGGCACTGTACATCAAATCGCCCAGCCTGCTAGTTAGGCATATGTCTGTGCCAACACGATCAGAGTTTTTGTTGCTGTTGAGGTTTAACACTAGTGTGCGCCTGCCACGACCAAACAAAGATTATAATTAGAATATATTACTGTCAGGGACGGGTAGGCTGTGAGAGGAGAATTTTTTTTTTGTGATCCTTCTGATTTATATGAAGTTCCAAATGGTGCCCTGAAGTCCATGCACATGGCATTATAAAGAAAATGAAAAATCGCAAGGTGTCTAAGCAAATACTATGAAAGTGGGCTACAGGAAAAACTAACAAGATCTTCATTATTAGTTTGTAAGTCCGTTCAATGGGAAGCGGTATGTTCAGCAAAATAATAAAAATTGGCATTTAGATCTACAGGAATTAGTGTACAGTACAGACCAAAATTTTGGACACATCTTCTCATTCAATGTGTTTTCTTTATTTTACATTGGTAGATTCTCACTGAAGGCATCATTTACATTTTTACACTTACATTTACATTTACAGCACTTATCAGACGCCCTTATCCAAAGCGACTTACAATCAGTAGTTACAGGAACAGTCACCCTGGAGCAACTCAGGGTTAAGTGTCTTGCTCAGGGACACAATGGTAGTAAGTGGAATTTGAACCTGGGTCTTCTGGTTCATAGGCGAGTGTGGTACCCACTAGGCTACTACCACCCTCAAAACTATGAATGAACACATGTGGAGTTATGTACTTAACAAAAAGTGGAGACCTGGCCTCCACAGTCACCGGACCTGAACCCAGTCGAGATGGTTTGGGGTGAGCTGGACCGCAGAGTGAAGGCAAAGGGGCCAACAAGTGCTAAACACCTCTGGGAACTCCTTCAAGACTGTTGGAGAACCATTTCAGGTGACGACCTCTTGAAGCTCATCGAGAGAATGCCAAGAGTGTACAAAGCAGTAATCAGAGCAAAGAAACTAGAATATGAAACATGTTTTCAGTTATTTCACTTTTTTTGTTAAGTACATAACTCCACATGTGTTTATTCATAGTTTTGATTCCTTCAGTGAGAATCTACCAACATAAATGGTCATGAAAATAAAGAAAAACATTGATGAGAAGGTGTCCAAAAGTTTGGCCTGTACTGTATACTAAATCAGTATGTATGGTCACCACTCACAGTGACTCAATGTGATATTGTTGCTGAAATAGCCTAATGTAGTATAAAGTATGTTTTATAATAGAAATCATGTCTGAATTATCTATGCCATGATAATGGAAGATATCTAAAATAGCAAGTTGCTGTTGGTGTTGTATTAACACTATAATACTAAATAAAGGGGTCCAAGCAGTGGAGCTGTGCCTGTTTCCTCGCAATCCAAAAGTAATGAAATTAGGTACAAATCATCCCCTGTCTACTGCCAAGAATGACCGAAGCAGATTTTGTGGGCCAACTCATTCTGATTATAACATGAAATTTCATTATTATTCACAAAATGTCAATATCTCAAGATATGTGAGAGATTCTAGATAGTTTCATGTTTACCATGTTGTCCGTTCATGTGCTTTGTGGGACTATGAAGCGCGTTGTGGACGGTCAATAGTCGACGTCCATTAACCTCACAGCTGCGAATGGTGAAGGGTTGACGTGTGAGGCTGCAGTAGCTGCGTCTGCGTGCCTGTGCCTGCCCCGACAATGTGGATATTTGCCACCTCTGCAAACAGAACGTTCACTGGAGAAATCTGGGAAGAATTTGACAGTAATCCTGACTTCCATGGTGCAAGCAGCAAACGGCAGAGTATGGCTTTGAGGGATTTTATCAACTAATTGTCATCCTTAACCCATCTTTGCTGAGGCAACATGGCTTACTTTTAGACAGTTTTTTCCTCGTGAAGAAATGTATTTTTCCTCTTTAGACCTTTGAAGCTATAATGTCCAACAACAACATTGATTCTTAAAGAAAATTATTTCTATATGAATGAAATTAAAGTGGCTACTTATAAAAAATTATATACACATTTCTGTAGACAAAATGCATCAATGTGTAAGTTTTTTTTTTTTTTTTGTTATGCAATTCATTTGATGGCACAGAATTTGATAAGCAGCTGGCTGGACACCATCAAAAAACTGAATAGCTGTCTCTAAACACCAGATGATGAGATCCAGAGGGTAAATGTTAAAAACCAGCATGCATCTGGGGGAAGCAGCAAAATTCCCTTATTACTTAGTAATGACCCCTGTAATAATGCTTTTTTTCAGGAGCCACTCGTGTTCCTCCAGTCCAACGAGAAAAGTAAATTTAACCCCTACATTTTCCAAAGCCCTCTCTCTCATGAAATGAGAGTTTTTGAGGGCAGGTACAGGTGAATGAGCCTGGATCCATGGCCAGAAGGTCAAGTTTCAAATGGTCTTTACTCTTAGAAACCCGAGGATTTATTTCACATATGAACTCTTCTTATATATAAGACGTTGTTGCATACATTTTGTTGCATTTACACTGGACTGTTTTTTTAAGAGGTCCCCATTGTTCCCGGCAGCAAATCTCTGGGGAGCAGCTTGAGTGCCTCTGAAGAGCACATTCTGTGTGATACCGGCACCGGCTCGGCAGGCCCTTCATCAGCCGAGAAACAACTGGAGAGTGATCCAAAAGCAGCGCCGCTGAGTGCTCTCAAATCTGCTCTTTCAATCAGAATGCATATTCAAAGTTAACATCTAACCAGCTCCCATCATTAGAAATATCCCAAACCCTAAAGAAGACAGAAAGACAATACATGTGCCACCAGGTTGCATGCAAGGAGCCAGCTGTTATAAAATTAAACCGCAAAACCAAAAGAAGAGCCGATTCTTTTGGGGGTAAATAGGAAAATTGAAGTTTGCGGTCTCGCCCACCGGCCGTGGGCAAACAGCAGAAAAGGGCAGCAGAGAAGTTTAATCATGTTCTTTTGTCGGCTCGAAGGCAGCAGCTCGCGAGGAGGCCACTTACGCCCCTCTTTAAAACAAAAGCCAGAGAGTGGAGTCTTTAAACAGCCTCTTGTCTCTCGCTCTGGCCTTCCATTTTCTACCAGTTTAAAACATAGATATCCAGAGAGTGCAAAAACATAAAAAAAAGAAACAGGCAATCAAAAGCACCCTTCCTTGGCATGTCCATTTTTATGGATTTTTCCAGATATAAATAAATAAGTTCTCACTGCTCATATCTAGCCCGGTCCAGTTCCTTGCCGTGGCAGACTGCCTGGACATTTTACACCATTTTTTTTTCTCTCCCAGAGTCAGACAGCTCAAAGCATCCCCATGATAGCAGGAGGAGGAGGAAGGACGGGGGGGAGCAACAGTGAAGCAGAATATGAATATGACGGCCAGTGTTCATTTTTTTCTGTCCGTGGCTGAGGACGATCAAGACAATCTGCTAGAGTCCTCTCAGGCTGAGGTTTTGGACTGTGCGAGAAGAGCAACCGGTTTTAAAACGGATGGATATCAGAGGTCCTCCTGATGGGGAGCAGCACATGTGGCGGTTATCCTAATGGTGACCTGTGCGTCACTTTTATTCCCCATTGGAAATGTTCTTGTGTATGCCAGGGGACAGCAAGAGGAAGGACTGTGCTATGGCAAATATGTTAATGTTCAGAATTAATTGAGAAAAGACCTCGTTTTTGACTAGACTGCAAAAACACTTGGGGTGGCTTTCCAAAACCTGGTCATACTACATGCACCATGTTTTGTTCTTTGCAATACATGATTTTTTATTTTTTTATTTCAAAAAAGTTCTGCTGTGTCTTCCAATAATTCCACGTAACTTCACTTTTCTCATGGTTCTGTCAGGATGTAACATGCACAGCCAGTTCAGTGAAAGACTCGAATTCAGCTTGCTTCTGTCACTCGTAATAAAATAAAATTGTTGTGTTCTAGAATGTTCCTGTGGGTACATTCAGTCCACGATGGTGTCGGCTTGCCTGACCCTGAGCCAAGCATTCAAGCCTTTCGAGTCTTTTTATCAGTGTTTCAGTCAGCCTAGGGACAACGGTCAGCTTACTTTCATTGGTTCCAAGCTCACTGTAATATTGATGGTAACCACTGCTCCTGAAGAGTAAAAATTAATAAGAGTAAATGCAATTATATTCCAATGATTAATTAAACCCGGACTCCAGAGGAAATCTGAATGGACAGGGCTACAAGCCTAGCATTGGCCTGCACCACTCAGCAAATAAAGTAAAATGATTGCCTATTTAAATAGCTTTTACATTCAGAAAGCCTTCTACTGCCAGGACTAGGCATGCTGCAGAGACGTCTCCAAATGAAGCGCCTGGAGATTTTTCTCCGCGCTGGACAGGATTTCAGCCCTGTCCGGTGCCCATAAAACAAACCTCATTGCACAGATGGTGACATTTTGCACACACAGGCTGCAGTCTTCGAGGAAAAATGCTTGTTTATTTTGGGTAAGGCAACAGCGTTGCATTAAACACAATCGCAAAAATTCATGCCCACAAGCTCTTAAATAGTCAGAATGATCACCAAACAAAGAAAATTGGAAAATAGTACTTGAAGCGGTGATGGGAGTATTCAGCGACCCACAGAACTATATAACATTTTTTAAGAGTCACAGGAAAAGTCCTAAGAAGCTGTTGCCGTAGAGCCCTTCACCGATAGTGGATTTCATTTAAAAGTGCTTGAACACACATATTTACACAGATGATCTTTAGGCCGAGTCTCAAAAAATTGATCACATTTTTTTTTTTGGATTTCAGATAAGTTTGTCCATAACGAAATACAAACCAGGTTTGTGAAGTTTCCAGGAAGTGAGGTCATATGTAAAAAAAAAAAACAAAAAAACATACTATCTGCAATTAAAACTATCAAAAGAATTATGAAGCCTATTTGCACTAATTCTTACATGATGTTAGCTAATTACCTTCATAAACCACTTGGTTTGGTAAATAGATAATGAGGGTTAAAAAAATCTTTTTTGACTCTGGATTTACATCAAATAAAATTTTAAATAAATCCATGAATTTATTGAAAATGACAGCTGCTTCAATAGAGTAGTTAATGTGAAAGTGAGTTACACCGAGCAACGTTCATTAACTGTAATAAAATCCTTGCACGTCACCATTTTTTATGGCTTCTTGTTTTATTCAGTCACGCTGTTTAAATAGTCCCAACATTTTCCATGGCACACCTGGTCCACGCTTACACCACACTGCCCTAGGCAGCATCAGGGCAGCACCCTGCCCATGTGTCTCTCTTGGTCCCGAATCTGATTCTATTTGCACATATTACTGAGGAACAGATGTATTATAATATAATGTATTACAACAATGAAGACATGTGTGATTAAAATGTGATTTTGTTTTTTTGTCTAAAAGTCTTTTTTATTAGTGAATCCTCTACAAACACACAGCTACCCTGTCTAGTTTATAATAGAACATGTCACAGTGATGCTCAAGCAAATGACTTTTGGTTTTGACGCTGCACATTGCACTAAGTAACACACTCCAATTCAGACAACTTGAACTCCACCGGGAAAACACTGGCAGTCCCCATCCCCTGTGTTCTTACATTATTCATGCTGTATTAAAGATTTAGTGTAGATTGTGTAACAGGTTTGACTCAAGCTATGAGTCAAGATGTGATTTGGTCACCTGGAACAGCAACAACAGACAAACCATCAATGTCTCACAGTTCAGCGGGTCCCTGGTTCCGCTATAGAACATGTGATAGGTGCGCAAAGGCAAAATATAATTTTATACAGTGGGTACGGAAAGTATTCAGACCCCCTTTTTTCCCTATTTGTTATATTGCAGCCATTTGCTAAAATCATTTAAGTACGTTTTTCCCCCATTAATTAGGGCTGCAACAACGAATCGATTGAATTGATAAAAATCGATTACTTAAAGAGTTGGCAACGAATTTCCTAATCGATTCGTTATGTCGTGCGACGCGGAGATGTTTGATTATTAAAAAAAAAATGTATTTGAGCGCGGAGCGGAGTGAACACACTCGGTCTCTCTCACGCACAGATGCTAGCAGTTTGGCGCCTCATAGACAGCGCGGAGCAAACATTTTTTTAAAAAACAAGCGGAGGTAGAGGACAGATACATGGCGGAGGCAGACAAATCTGTGCAAAAGCGACATGGCACGGCACAGGATCACCACGGCAATGATCCTGCACCAGAAACGCGTGTTTGATGAGGAGGAATGGAGTTCAGCAGCAGGTCACTACAGAATCCTACTTTTGTTCCGCTGTGAAGTGAGGAACGTAATGTCCCTGGTGCTGGTGTTTACTCGTTATCCAGCTTGACAGGCATGACAAGTTAGCGTTAGCACGTTAATAACAGTAGTAAAGCAGGGGTGCTATAGTTACTTTGCATTAAAAGACTAAAGACATGTTTTTATTCACTAGCCTTTTTTGGACCATTCATTTTTCAATCTGTTGTCATGTATAGCTACACTGCAAAAAAAGCTTTTCTTACCTAGTAATTTTGTCTCGTTTCCAGTCCAAATGTCTAAAAAATCAAGATTACTAGACAAAAAAATGGCATGAGAAAATTAAGTGATACTTAAAACTTCTGTTTGAGATTATATCTCATTAAGATTAGTGTTCTTACCCCATTGGCAGATAATTTTGCTTGTTTAAACAAACAATCACTTAATTTTGAGATGTTTTTTCAGAAAACAAGACAATTTCTTATGCTATTTCATGTGTCTAGTAAATGTATCTTGATTTAAGAATTTTTAGATATTTGGACTAAAATCAGGACAAAACTACTAAGTCAGAAAAGCATTTTTTGCAGTGTGTGTCAGTGTGAGAGTTTGTGAGTGTGTGCGTCTGCGTGTGTGTGCATCTGCAGTGTAGTGTAGAGAACAAGTTCTGACATTCAAACAAATCCTGTTAAATTTTCTGATTTGTGTTGTTCTTTATTTTTTTATAAATTATTTATCATTCTGGCAGCTCAGGTGGCACTTTATTTTAAAAAGTCTATATTTGGCAGATGTAAAGCATACATGTGTATGTTTTTTGTGTTAGTCAATTTTTATTTTATTTTATTATTATTATAACAACTCAAGGAGCAACATGTTTGTGCACTTTCTAAAGATTTTGGTTCTGTTTTTGAATAAAGGGTTGGAAATGATTGCTTTTCTTGTTTTTTTTTTATCCGATTCTACGATTAATTAAAAAAAATAATCAACAGATGAATCGATTATTAAAATAATCGCTAGTTGCAGCCCTACCATTAATGTACACACAGCACCCCATATTGATAGAAAAACACACCCTTGCTGTGATGCTTATATATGTAACTCAGGTTATGTCCATTTCTTCTGAACATCCTTGAGATGGTTCTACACCTTCATTTGAGTCCAGCTGTGTTGGATTATACTGACAGGACTTGATTTGGAAGCCACACCCCCGTCTATATAAGACCTTACAGCTCACAATGTACGTCAGAGCAAATGAGAATCATGATGTCAAAGGAACTGCCTGAAGAGCTCAGAGATAGAACTCTGGCAAGGCAGAGATCTGGCCAAGGTTACAAAAAAAGAGCACAGTGGCCTCCATAATCCTTAAATGAAAGGGGAAGACCAGAATCCTTCTTAGAGCTGGTTTCCCGGCAAACTGAGCTATCAGGGGAGAAGTGCCTTGGTGCGAGAGGTAAAGAAGATCACTGTGGTTGATCTCCAGAGATGCAGTCGGGAGATGGGAGAAAGTTGTAGAGAGTCAACCATCACTGCAGCCCTCCACCAGTCGAGGCTTTATAGCAGAGTGGCCAGACAGTAGCCTCTCCTCAGTGCAAGACACATGAAAGTTTGCAATACATGAATGACTACAAGATGTTGAGAAATAAGATTATCTGGTCGGATGAGATCAAGATAGGACTTTTTGGCCCTTAATCCTAAATAGTATACGTGGTATGTGTGGAGAAAACCAGGCAGTGCTCATCACCTGTCCAATACAGTCCAATAACAGTGAAGCATGGTGGTGGAAGCATCATGCTGTGGGATGTTTTGCAGCTGCAGGGAGCTGCATCTGTTTTCTTTGTTAATGAATCTGCAAAAATGTCAACAATTCTGTGTTTTTTTCTGTCAGTATGCAGTGCTGTCTGTAGATTAATGAAGCAAAATGACCTTAAAGGATTTTATCAAATGGCTGCAATATAACAAAACATGAAAAATTTAAGGGGTCTGAATACTTTCCGTACCCACTGTATAAGTATCCATTTACAACAATATAGTTGTAACGTTTTCAGTTTTTCTTTGTTAATAAATCTGCAAAAATGTCAAATATCTGTGTTTTTCTGTCAATATGGGGTGATGTGTGTACATTAATTTTAATTTTACGTTTGCAAAATTAACCTTAATGTTAAACCTTACATTTACAAAATTAACCTGAATTTAATTTATTTTAGCAAATGGCTGCAATATAACAAAGACTGAAAAATTGAAGGGTGTCTGAATACTTTCTGTACCCACTCTACACCACAGGCTACGCTCAGATTAAAAAAAACAACAAATAAATAATGTACTTTTTTCAAAATTGTATTTATACGTTTTTTCAGAAATGTATAATGTTTAGCAACACATAATTTATTACTGAATGTTGAGCAAGACATTTCAGGTGTGTGTTTAGTACTTTGACATTCACTTTACAGGCTTGAAAAGGTGCTGGGAGGATTTGGACAAACTATTCCAAAAAAAATGTGAATCTAATTTGATAAAGTTATTTAGATTTAATTGTATTTAACTGTTCACAACCAATTTTAATTACAGTACGACTTTAATGACATGTGTCCTTTGCTTTTAACCATCACCCTTGGTGAGCAGTGGGCAGCCATGAAAGGCGCCCGGGGAGCAGTGTGTGGGGATGGTATCTCAGTGGAACCTTGACGGCTGATTGATTCTGTTGGACTTTTAAAAGTTTATTGAAGAAAAGATTGACAAAGATGGATCACCCTTGAACAAACACTCTCAGTAAGATTGAAATTCACAATGCGGCAACTCCAGTGAGTGTACTCTTTATGTACCCATTTGGGCCAAAACAACAGAGATTGTGGGGCTTCCAAGGTGAATGTGTGACACCTACGGTGAAAGTGAAAAAAGAAAGCGAAAGTGAAGTGATTACTTCAGCCGTTGCCTTGTGGAAGAAACTCTGCTAGAATCCATTCATTCGAACCTGTGACCCTCCGATCACTTCATCGTATAGACCACCTCTGCCCCCACAATTTTGCCCAGACAGATTTGAACCAGGGACCTTTACATTTTCAGTCTAACTCTCTCCCAATTGAGCTACTTGGGGATTTTGGATTTTGGCTATTTTTTTATTAGGATTTGTAATGTATTCTTTTCATTACGTTTTCTTGGTGGGCCCAGAGATGGTCCGGTCCGTTTTGTCTCCACTGGCTTGGTTAAATTAGATTGCCATCCATTGCTGTGCAATAATAACGTCCTAGTCTGCAATAAAGTACTAGTCTTTTGTTCCAGATCTTCATGTTCTTTTCACTTTTAGATGTGTTATCAGATGACAGCACTTGTGCTGTGCTCATTTAATTTTTTTTTTTATCTCACATCAGCACTTTTAATAATTCACACAGAGTTTGTATCAGTAATTTATATTCCGTCCAAGATCACATGGAATTCTGTGACTTGAGAATAAATGAGAAACTTTCTAGCTGGCTGCTAAAAAAAAAAAAAAGAGCGGAACGAGGGCGAGGATGAAATAACAATCTCTGATCCATGCACACGTGCGCCTCAGCAGAGCCTAAACAGTCTGTGGAGGAGCTTGACATGGTTAGGATTTTGAAAGCCTAGTTAAAATTGGCAGCCGAAATGGGCCTTGAATGTATTTAAAAGCCGAGAGCTTTAATGCTGACTTTATAGATCTCAAAGACATCCAACTCAGAGCCGCCTGGGGAGCTGCCGAGTAAGTTAGACCCGAATCCATGCGAGTTTGGCCCAGGAAACCCCAAGTGTTGAACAAACACGTTCTACTGACCTACATGAGGTGCGTCCCAAGGATATCACTTGCTTTCCTTTCATTTAATTTTAATTCTCTCTCATTCTCTCTCTATGCTGATCGATGCTCTGGTCTCTGATGTTTTGTTTGAAATTGATTAACTTCTTCATTTTAAAGAAAGTTACTGGTGTAAAGGACTAGTCTCAGACCATATAAACCTTTTTACAAAACGTGGAGGTCCAGGAGCAACAGGGCCATCTCACGCTTTCCCAGATGTGTTGGGTGCTAGTAGCCTAGTGGGTAAGATGAACCAGAATTCAACCCCTTTTACTACCATTGTGTCCCTCTACCTACCGATTGAAAGTCTCAAAGTCCTTTCAGTATCATGTGAGTGTGGGAACTCAGTTTATATGTACAGAGCCATCAAGGCAGGGGGACAAGACCTGCATCTACAGCGATGGAAGAAGATTCCTTTCAAAATCGTACATTTTGATTTGGAATTCTTAAGATAAGACGATTGGATGTAAAAAATAATAATTAGAAATAGGAGAGATTTCAGCTCTATTTATGCCCTTGACATCTGCATATTCTCTAACATTCAAGCTTCCTGTCCCCTATTTCCTCCTTGAGATCATTGATTTTCCATGCTGTATAAGGCAAAAAAAAAAAAAGTCCTTCACGGGAAAACAATCTGCTATCGACTTTCCCATGAGGTCTTCAGGACTCGAGAAGAACCATGGCTTCCTGAAATGGAAAACATTAATCCTGTAGACGTGCCACCCCTCCCACAGGAAGAAGGCAGGGAGTATTATTTTCTGGTCTCTGATTTGGTTCGTAATTTAGCTAAAGGAACTGCTCAGAACGGATCGCCCAGTCTATCTGCCTCACATGAAAAAGAACATACAGTTTTTCAATCGGAATGGCAGGTCATTTCCTGCTGTATTTCCCGGTGGAACGGAGTTGGATTTTGTGTTGCTACAATCATAACTGATTTAAACGTCATGTCTGCGTGTCTCAGGCGTGTATGCTTTATAACTCAAGTCATCCAGGGAATTTAGGAACCCTGCAGGAAGTTAACAGGACGTGGATTCATAGCTTTTTATGGAATCACCACCTCTTTAAACCTTAATGTAGTGTTACATTGCACATGGTATGTGGAATAAAAATGAATTTGTCGTAAAGATATTGCTTTTTACTTACAACAGGAACAACACACTGTGTGGAAAATGCGAAGCCGTTTTTTCTAGTATATTCCTTTACTTGCATGTATTAATGTAAATTTCATTACATTGATGTAATATCCTTATTCTTTAATGGTTTTCCAAAGGATGGTTTTCTCTTACCCATGATAATGACCCTCTGTTGGCATTGGTTACGATGATGCCAATAATCTGTCAATTAGAGGAAACTGATTCCTCAAACAAAATAGCCTCTGGCATAGCCTCCATCTTTTATTTCTCTCAGCTTTAAATTATATATTGGCCCAATGGTGTATATGGGGTAGTAGTCGCCTAGTGGGTAAGATGAACCAAAAGAGCACAAAGTCACAGGTTCAAACCCCACTTACTGCCATTGTGTCCCTAAGCAAGACAATTAAACATAAGGAATGAAGCTGCATGCAGCTTGATGTTCTTGCAGGAAAAGCTCTTGCATAAGCACTGTGGTAGCTCTGACCCAGCTGGGCGGCACCTGGTGCAGTGAAATGGGAGGTTTCAGGAGGTGCTGGGGGAGGCTGGACCACAGCCATCTGGTCCAAGTTCCTCTGCTACGCTCTTCCAGCCGAATTGGGCATCTGTGAAACGGCATCCACACAAAAGGACCGTATGGACTTGTGCTTTTACAAACCCACGCTTCAATGCAGGACCAAACTCAAGGGCATCTACTCAAACTTGGGGGCCAGGCAGGTGGCTCTCGGCACAGTCCAGTAAACCACGGTCATCACTTTCAGTGAGCCTCGGTGCTGAATAAGCGTCCGCAATGCATCATTAGACTGGGTGTCTGGATTTTGAAGCAGCTGCATGATTCGTCTTGTTCTCCCAACGGGAAAACAAAGGCGGTTATGTTGCCAGGGTCAGAGGAATCACCCAGAGGAAAGTGCAGAGATTAAAAATCTGCGCGGCCCCTTCCAAAAGTCTGGCCTGAACCGCACCAAACCCCATAAAGCAAAATGGCTCACATGCAGAATCTAAAAGAATCAGTGGAAAGCACAGATGCCAAATGATGACATAATTATATAATATGAAAGATGTGGCATTCTGATGATTCAAATGCCAATAAATACTGCAGTTATGAAAAAATAAGAAAGCAGGTTTGTTCTGTAGGTAGTTAGGCAGGCATTTTTCATTTAAGCATTCAGTTAACATTTACTTACAATGACTGACATTGACTATTAAGCATTAGAATTGTGGTAATCTTGCAATTTATTTATTTTTTAACTTGGACTACCGGGCATAAGCCACAATGACGTTTACCGCACCTTATCTGTTCGCTGACATTCGTACATACAATATTCTAAAAGTCAATACTTCGTTGCTAATTATTGCTATATTATATTATTCATAATTGATATTGGTCTGTTATGCCTTTTGTCTACTATTTATAGTCATAATTAGACACTTATTTTTGATGTCTAGGTCATGCTTTTTTTTTTTTTAAATACTTAGCCTTAGTTCAGAAATGTTGCCCTAAGGGCAGGATTTACATAAATAAAAGTTAAAACAGGGTCTTTAATGATGTCATTAATTGACGGACATGGTAGTTCACTTCTCATCAATATATGGATAAAACAAGGAAGAACTGCTTGGTAGTTAGTGAAAGTTAAAGAGTCCTCCGGATTTACATAACAAGACCCACCCACGCACAGCGTTAATATGAAAATTTAATCTTTAAAACATACACACACCAAAATTATAATGCGGAACTTCGAGATAACAATTTTTTTTTTTTTCGGGAGGAAGGAAACTGCGAGAAAAAAAATCATGACAGTAAAATGTAGATTTCATACAAACCTTGATGTTTATTGAAAGTTTTTTTTTCATTTAAATCAGTAAAGGTTCTGCGTTGCATGATGAGCGGACATGTTTGAATCCCTCTTTACAGTGCAAAACCATCCCCTTCATGTCTGCCAGTATAATAAAGTCTCTAAAGAATCCCAAATAAAAAAATTATATACAAAACATGATTTTTACCCCCCCCAATTTACATATTTGCAGGTACACGTACACACACACACACACACACACACACACGACTGACTGAGGGTAAGGGATGGAAGAACAATCCCTTGACTAAGATGGAGCTGAGATATTTTAGGGTCACATTAGGAAAGAAGGATGCGTTGTTCACCTGAGTCCACCCACAGGAAGCAAACCCGATGACAGAACGTGAAATAAATATTTTACCCCAGGACTAAAGTCCAAACTAAAAATAAAAAAGCCCTGTTTGATTCTCAAGAGTTATCAGAGATGACTAGTGTAGTGCACTAAAACCACTACCGACGGAATGACTGAGCGATCCGAACGTGTCCGGCCCTTTACTGTAAATCTGATGAGACAGAAATATGTCGGTGTGAGGCCAGGCTCGTGCTGTAGGGCTAAAATTGCTTTCCAAAGCTGTGGCCCTGTGCGCACCCTTCATACAGTCATTTATCAAAATGACAAAGCGTCAAAACCACTTAACAGCTTCCAGGCTTCAAATAAATATATATATAATTTTTCAAAGCATATGTATTATTAGACAGCTCTAATGCTGGGCCGCTGAAGCAGTTTATGCCAAATGTATCTCAGCATATGTAACATGATGCAAGTTTAAAAAAAAAAAAAGGTTGAATTTTTAGGGGGTTACGAGATAAACTAGAGACGATATGGAACCATCTCAGATCCCTCTTTTCTGAAATAAGGGGTTTCACAGTTTGAAATTGACGACAACCATTCTAAGTAAGAAAATCCCTTTATAAATGACCCGGGAACAGCCCTTTAACGTTAAATAAACCCGAGTTGGGCGAGGGAAGCCGACGCATACGCTTTTTCCAGAAGCAGAGCAAAACAAGTCCCAGCTCGGTACAGTTTGATTACCCATCGTACCTTTCTTAAAAAAAAAAAAAAAAAAAAAAAAAACTTTCAGTTCCACCACCTGAAGCTTGATTCACTCTGTTTTCCGGGTGGTATTTGTCGGCTTGTGCTTCGTCTTTGGTGAAGTGTGACTGTGGAAAACCGCCGCTTTATTCCCCAGACTGCCTCTCCCACAGGGGGCCTGTAGCTCTGGAGCCGGTCCTGCTGTGTAACCCTTCTCCACTCACTTCTTCTTTGCTTTTCCATTCCTTTTTCTTTTTCCTCGGTCTATGCCGTTGGTGATGAGTGCTCGGGTAGATCCGGCGCCGAGGCCCGGCCCCGTGGGAGCGCCGCTCCATCCTGCAGCCAGCCGCGCCTTGGCCCTACTTATTTACAGACAGCAGCAGATTGATCTGGTTGGGGCGAAACACATGTTGGGAGAAATAAACTTCATTTGCAATTCTGTGCCCTGGAATCCCTGTGCGGGCCACCATCTGGCGGGCCGAGGCAGGGCTGCGGTCTACTGCAGCGGATGTGGGGATTGCTCTGGGATTTTACCTGTTCCGTGGAGGGGCAGGCGATGATCTGCAGATCCTCTCCGCTGTACTCCTCCAGCAGAAAGGCGTGCAGCCTCTGGAATACCTGCTGAACGTTATTCTGCCAAGACAAGTTCCCGTTAACAAAGACCGCCTGATACGACGCAATTTCATACACACGCATCTGCTCTCCTGCTCCAAACGTCAATCCATTTATTTCTTCCCAAGCAATATGTTTGGGCACGGAAAAACGGGATTGAGGGCCGAAAAATCATGTTTAAATTATTAACATTATTTTTATGAACAATTTTAATGAGTAACGAGCGATGTGATCTCAATGGACCCCACTAATCAGCTGTTTTAAAGTGAATGTGTTGCTTCGGGGGTTTTGACCTACAGGTCAGTGTTGTACAGTGGTTTTTAAAAAAAAAAAAAAAAAAAAATTATATATATATATATATATATTATAGCAGTGTGTGTAGGATATTTACAAACAAATGTAAATATTTATACAAAATATCAAATAATACAATATCTGTCTATTATGCAGACGTAATGGGAACCATAGTGACGCCGCCACTCCCGGCTTAGTTCGGAGTGTCACTAATGAGTACGTTTTCATACGAAGGCCAGTAAGTGTGAAGCTGCCTGTAAACAAAGGACACTGTCTGATGAGGTCATCTGATTTCTGGACACGTGCACTATGCACGTACACACTGTACATATCATGACCGCGCACACACACACACACACGTGTATAAACGAACAACCACACTGGCCTACAAAACAACTGGGGGTCAACGGCGCCGCTCACCCACCCTGACTGGCTTGAAGAGGATGAACTCGGTGTCTCTGTTCGCCAAGTACAACGACATGCTCTGCAGCGTGTTGGGCAGCTTGCTCTTCAACACCCGGTATGTCGCAGTCACGAGGTCATTGATTTTGGCTGCAGAACAGAGAGGATTTATAAAATAAAAAAAAAAAACAGCAAGTAGAGTTTGAATCCGGAGCCCCGAGTAGAAAGCAAACAGCCTGTCTGATGACGCGAGTATTGACGGCGCGGCAGACGGGCGGTTCGGGGCTCGTCTGCTCTGATGCTGATCGGAGGCGACTCACCGGGCTGCGCCCAGGGCTGCTGGGAGAGGTTGTACGTTGGCCCCCCCTGGATGGCCATGGTTTTCAACGCAGACACCTGGAAGAGCACAGCGACAAGTCAGCCGAGGCCTGGGGGGGGGTTGAGCACACCCAGCCTGCCGCTGCTCGGCAACGTGAAAATCATTCATCACAAGCCACTCGGAGAATTGCCTCAGTCACATGACAAACACGACAAAGGATCCAAACTGATGGGAAATAAATCAAAATATCAAACCAACTGTGTTTGCGATAACGTTGCTTTGATTTTTTCCCCCCGCCCCAGTTAAAATGAAATCAAAGCTTTACATTTCACATACCAGCCATAATTTAATAACACAGTTATTAAATTATAGAACATGTTGTCTCTGCAGCACACAGTGCTGCTCTCTACACTTTACACAGTGGAGAGATCAGTAAGTCTGATGGTCTTACATGCAGATTTTAGATTTCATTGGTCATGTTTTTATTACAAATTAAAGGAAAAACTATGACGCTGGACTTCAACGAAGTAAAACAGAATTAAGACAAATACACTTAACGCAGGCAGCTTCACTTATGACCGCTGAGCGGTCTGTGTATCCCACTAAGATGTAAGGAAGCGGACTTAACTGAAGGGTTGGGGGTTCAAACCCCGAGACCACTCTGGTCTCCTTGAAAAGAAAAAGAGAGAGAGAGAGAGAGACACAGCGCATGGCTCTGCTCCAGACCCACCTTGGTGAGGAACTCCTCCAGATTCCCCACGAAGGTGCGAGTCTGCTGCTGGATGAACTGCTCGCAGCTGGACTTCAGGTGCCGGTCCACGTCCTTCTTTGAGTCGATGTAGTGCTCCTTTATCTCTGGGGTGCCCTGAGATGGCAGAAAAAAGTTCGGGCTTTTAGCTTGATACAGTACAGTGCAATATATACACATTATTTAAATCACATCATATTAAAATAAAAGGGAGTGGTTTGGAGGAGGCCGGATACGTAAAGATATGTAACTCGGAGCAACTTCAATCTTTCACCCTGAATAACAGTAATGTTTACTTTGATTTTATGGCTATCAATAATTGATCAAAATTACTTAATTGTTTGAAATGGTGGATGATGCGTTGGCCAACCCTTAACAACATTTCAGAAAGAACGACAATAATCACTGTTTTGGACTTTAATAATCATTTAACAACCCAAATCCAGGCCGTGTTTTCAGTTCTCGCAGGTTCCTGCTTACTCTGATTGGAATGACATGCGAATCACACCTGACTCACAGGTAGAAAGCTGGAAAAATACAGGGAAATAAAAAAAATATATATATACCAGCAGTACATGGACCTCGAGGGACGTGAATTGAAGAACCTTACCTCCAGCAGGAACTCCAGGATGGCGTTGTGGCTGTTGAGTCGGAAGAACTTAGGCACAGCCTTGGGGTTGAGGATTTTAAATGCAGCATCTAAGAAAGCCAGAAAAGAAAAAAAAGTGGATGAGGAGAGATTGTGGAACATCAAGAGTGCCCTCTAGTGCCTGGACCGGGGCACTGCGGCATGGCACATGCTAATGAGCAGCTCAGGTAGGAGGGCCGACCTCGGGTTTTCTTTAGGTCCAGGGAGATCTCCTTGATGGCGAAGTCCGTGTGGAACGGCGCGATCTGCTCGCGCAAGATCAGCAGGTGTTTGATCAGGAAGAGCTGCCCGTCGATCTGGCTCTGCGGAGAGGAGCACAGGGGGCGTGTCTGCATGCAACCCGAACAAACCCCGGAAGGCCCGATTTCTCCCTCATCCCGAAAGCCTAAACAGAACGCGGAGCGGCTGCTGACTAATCAGCGCGGGGGGGGGGATATTCGCTTACGCAGCAGCCGGCGCTACGGGCAGCTCTGAGCACATTTGATATACACACTAAAGCACCCCGAGGTGCTGTCGGGAAAGCGTTCAGAAATGCGGCGGAGGTGTCTGTGTGCTACGGCAGGTTGGCGAGATGAAGGATTCGTTAGACAAGCCTCTCGCAGGGCCGCGCTTTGATCCCAGAAAGCCATCCTGACATCTGGTTTGAAATTCATCAAATCCCTACCCAACGTAGCGGATCCGAGCACAGTGTATTTACATGGCAGGATATTCAGGGAGAGTGTGTGTGTGTGCACGTGTGTGTGATTGAATAATGGAACAGAAGCAGGGCCCATTCTATCCCATATAAAGATCCCTATGATTTATTCATGACAACAGACTCAGGTCCGCTCAGCAGGCAGGTAAAAATCCAGCAACTAAATCCAAAACATTTATTCTCTTATTAAACATATATGATTATTATTACAGATTTCATATTATGTGTGTGTGCGTGTGTATAAATATATAAATGAGAGAGCGAGTAAGATTATAGTAATAACGGTTTCCAGGTTAAAAGTGTAAGTGGGGGTATGGAGCTGGTGAAGAGCGCTACAGACCTTGTTCTTCAGGATGACATCAGAGGCTTTCAGCAGCGACTGGATACAGGCAGATAAGGCTTCCTGAGATAAGCCCTGAAAGACGGCTCTCTGAGGAGAGAGACAGCGCTACTTTAGTAAGAATTACGGTGGAAAGGGTGCAGAGGACTTTGCCGTAAGAGCCCAATCATCCTCCTGTATCCTGACTGTAACCCTGCAGTTTCTAATAAAGAGATAGAGGCGATACAGGCGGATGAAAAATTTAAGGAAAAAAAAGTACTGTATTACAGCGTGGTGATGTACACCCAGATTTCCTGTAGCAGAGGGATGGAACCTATTACTCCCAAAGACACTCTGGTTTACACGATGAAGTGAGTACAAAGTGGAGGGATTGTCATTGTGGGCAGTGGTGGCCTAGCGGTTAAGGAAGCAGCCCCGTAATCAGAAGGTTGCCGGTTCAAATCCCGATCTGCCAAGGTGCCACTGAGGTGCCACTGAGCAAAAAGCACCGTCCCCACACACTGCTCACTCAGGGTGATGGGTTAAATGCAGAGGACAAATTTCACTGTGTGCACCATGTGCTGTGCTGCTGTGTATCACATGTGACAATCACTTCACTTTAACTTTAACATTGTGAAACACTGCAGCACAGCACACGGTGACACAATGAAATGAGTCCTCTGCTTTTAACCATCACCCTTGGTGAGCAGTGGCCAGCCATGACAGGGGGACTGTGTGGGGACGGTGCTTTGCTCAGTGGCACCTCAGCAGCTCGGGATTTGAAACCGGCAAGCTTCTGATTACGGTGCCGCTTCCTTAACTGCTAGGCCACCACTGCCCCTAAATCTCACATAGATGTTCAGTTGGTCTGAGATCTGATGAGTTTCAAGCAGTGTGTATTGTGTGTGGCGTGTGTGTCTAAATCACTTGGATGTTGGGACCATCGTCCTTATCGGGCCTCTGTGCGCACCATAAAAAACACACACACACACACACACACACACACACACACACAACAAATGCACCTTGCAGCATAAGTCAGAGTACAGACAAGATCATTTTTCATGCATTTTTTATATTTGAGCACGTCAAGTGAGCTTCACACAGCCAAGATGAAGTCAAACTTATTTCAATACAAGCACTCACGTCGATGCAGCGGTAGAGTTTTGACAAGCAGACCAGGGT
The DNA here is from genome assembly GCF_900700375.1 of Denticeps clupeoides. Classification (NCBI taxonomy): domain Eukaryota; kingdom Metazoa; phylum Chordata; class Actinopteri; order Clupeiformes; family Denticipitidae; genus Denticeps; species Denticeps clupeoides. The sequence goes on from NC_041715.1 coordinate 16,555,759, forward strand.
CCGTCTGACTGTGGGATACCACATGCCGTGCAGGTCAGCGGGAGAGATGGACGTCTGCAAGCGTGGACCTTCCACGCCTCCTTTTAGCCGGGAACATGCAAGATGGACAAACAGTGAAACCTTCAGACCAGCTTTCATTTCGGAGGAGGTGTGTGTGTGTGTGTGTGTGTGTGTGGGGAAGGTGCTGAGAGGGAACATGCTGTGAGGTTTGCTGTAGGGCTGCAATAAACCACATATTATTCATATTCAGCTGCACCAAGCTGCTGCTATGCAACTTAGTTACTAATACTATATTAATGCAAAAAAGATTATGCAAGTTAAGCTACACTAATTTGGATTCAATTCATGAAAGTAAGCACAATATAGCATAAAATATAGAATGACATTTCTCTTCAAATGAGCATCATAAATATTTATATCAATGAAGGACTTTTTATTGTAATAGTGACCAATACAAAATGTAAACACTGGTCTTGTGGAATCGAGACAAACAATATCCATATTTAAAAAAATCTATTATTTACATTGCTCAGATTCATAGCATGTCCCTCTGTGCTGATGACTACTTACCAGAGTTCATGGCTTTCTTAGACTCTGTGTCTTCAAGCTGCACGTCAGTGAATGAGGAGTCTGCAGTCCTCATCTTCAACTGCTCCTCCTTAAGGCTTTGGGCAATTTTCTGGGGAGAAGTTTAAAAAAAAAAAAAAAAAAAAAAAAAAAACAGGAATAAATACTTAGAACAGTGAGAGGCAGACACACGCGGGACAGGCGCACACCTCCATCATCTCCAGTTTTTCAGGGTAGGCCAGATCCCCGGGTGCGGGGTTGTAGCCAGTGATGTCTGTCTGGATGTAGATGTGAGTTCTGTAGACCAGCCGCTCCTGCACGTCTTCCAGCATCTGCTTTACCACGGCTTCAAAGGCTCCGAGCTGCCCCGCTGGAGAGAACACACACACACACACAGTAAACAACACTGCCAATAGTTTTTCCAAATGTGAGCAGAGGCTTAAACATGTCCAGCCAACAGTTGTTACACACACACACACACAAACTTATAAACTCAACACCACAGTCACGTGCGTGCACACACACACACACACAGACACTGACCAGACAAGACTGCCAGCAATCTCATTCTGACAAACACACAGCCTTATACAGAACCCCACGGTCTCACACACGCACAACGCCCACAAGGGAGCGTCCAGGTCAGGCCTGAACGATGTTGAATTGTGGGTAATTTGTGGTTAAACAATGAGAGCAGTACCATTGTTGTGCACGTGGTCCTCAAGCATCTCATGCTTCAGGATGCTGCAGAGCTCAGAGAGGGTCTCCAGGTGGATGACGTGGATGATGAGTGGACGCAAGACGTCATACAGAGACAAGCAGAGCTTCTCCAGCAGCTCACTACAAAACACACAAAAAAAAAAAGCCCATCTCATTATCACTTCAAAAGACCTGCTCTGCACTGAAGCAGGCGAGGGGTCACCAAAAACATCTCATTCCTCTTCTCTGCTAAAGCTAATATTTTATCCCCATTGTCTCTGACCAGGAACGCGCTGCCACCAACATATCAGTTTTATTTTAGTTTTGGTCTCCCGGTGACGGGGTTTGGATTTGTGTGTGAGAGGCTGATTGTTTTTCCTGGTGAAATACTGCCCCCTATTGGGCTGAGTTAAAAATAAAAACACAGGTTACACTTTAACTGGGAATTTAGGAGAGTTGCTCACATACTCACTCTAGCTTTGGCGTGGGTTTGGAGAAAACTCATTATAGAGTTGGTGCTCATCCTGACACACGTGAACCATGAAGGCGCAGCCACTGCGAACCTGAAAGTGGACAAATCTCTTCGCTCATTTGGGACAAGACTGACAAACTTGAACACACATGAGTAGTAGTGACCTTTACCAGAGCACAGTGGTCCTTGTTGTTCTGGTTGGTCAGGTCCGTGATGGTGCTGGTAATGCTTGGACTAAGAAGCCGCTCTCTCTGGTCCAGGTAACACTGATGGATTTCGTCCAGTAGTTGCTGATAGCTGCGTAAGACACAGGGACGAACTGATACACAGTCTACAAACGTACTACACTTAGAGAGAACGTTAATGTTATATAACGGGAACATTTATATAATGAACATGCAAGTGTGTGGCAAAATAACTTACTCTGGAATTTTCTCTGACCGTTGTTCTACTTGTTCAATCAGAGTCTAAAAATAAATAAATAATAAATAAAATTTTAATGTCTGTTGCTATTTTAATAGGAATGCATGCTTTGTTTGTAGAGTCTGTAAACCCCACTGTTGAGTTCGATAAAGCATAATGACCGATTGGCTAAATACGAGAACAGTGAACCTGAAAGTGGCCAGTTAGTAATTTTAGACCAAACTCACCCTGACTTTTGGTGCTGCCGCTCTAAATTTGACGTAGTATAGTGTAAAGGCATTGTCTGCATTTGCCGTGCCCAGCGGATCCTTTAAATAAATATGCAAACATCAGTGAAAAGCCACAGCCATAAACAGATGAACACAAGACGTTACCCTCTGTACCCTTTTAGTGAGCTGGGTGGTGAGATTCTGCAGTGTGGTCACAGTGTGGGTCTTCATGAGATGCATGGCTCTAGACAGACACTGTTTGAACTTGCTCAGGTAAACTGGGTAGTCCTTGAAATTGGGCTGGAACAGCAACAAGAAGCATTCAAAAGAAATATTTTACATGCAGCACCAAACCTCTCAATTAGGAAGTGAACAATTTCAACAAAGCACTTTTAGTAAATTACTGGAGAAGGTCCGATAGGTTCCAGATTTCCAGACAAGTATTACATGAATGTGGAGATCTAAGAAAAACAATGAATGGATGAAATTCCAAAGAGTTACCATGGCAATAAACATACTTACATGTGAGGAAACATATTCTACACAGTCCATCCAACTTTGAAAGCATGGGTATAAATCCGTCACTGTTTACAGACAGGGTGGGGGAGTTTAATTTCTGGAGGGGTAGAAAAAGGAAGAGTTACAAATCGAAATCCGAGGTGACAGCCGCTGGGCTACACAAGTAAGCAGCTGAATATCAATCCCACCGTGTTAATGTTTTCCAGCTCGTTGAAAAGGAAAGCTTCTGCTGGATGCTCTCCGCCAAGTCCGACAAGCGCAGACTGTAATGAATTCACGGTATGATTAACTGCAATTATTTCGCTGACGAGAATTCTCGAAGATCGCGGAGCGATGGAACTTCTCAGCACACCAACCTGCTCTTTCAAGAGCTGCTCACAAGCCTCGTGCAAGGTTCCCGTCTTGGTGGAGACAAACAGGTACTGCTTCTGCAGGGAGTCCAAGTGCTGTAGTGCTTTATTTACGTCACTCAAAATGGCATCACACTGATCCTGGTAGGAGTTCAAAGTTGTCCCGTGTTTTTCTGTGGACCAGAGGAGGAAAGATGTGGACACGTGGCACATGACGCTCTGCTTTCCTGATCAACTACACAAAATCGACCAGACAGCCGGAAAATTAAGTCAGCGTGAATAACAAAATGAAAATCTGAATCATACAAGAAAATTGACTGAACTGTGTGCAGCATGTTTATTATGACTGGGCTGAAAACCTCTCTCATGAATTCAAGATTACAAAGAAAAGTGTGTCAAAAGTTACTGGAGGATTTGAGGACCCCTCTGGATGAAACGTGTAATTGCAGGAAACTTGCAGGAAGGCGTTGCATTAGTTATATAGTATAACGTATTAGTATAATAGGCTGCAATTATGAAAAATATCCAAATCCACAACCTCCGGGGACGGTGTGAGCAAAGAGCTTTATCAAAACCAGTAGACCATTCAGATCCATACAGAAAGACAGACTAATCTTTCATTGCAACAACCGCTACTAGAAAGAGAGTCGTAATAATTACAGTTTCAAATAAATTACTAAATTAGCATAATGCATAAAGCCTTCACCACAAAGAAGGCATTTCCTGCACGGCCACCTAAAAGTTCACAGGTTTTTCCTCACCTGTACTGTGCCCCTTCATCCTGGTCCATCTGAATTTGCAGCTTGGAGAACCAAGAAAAAAACTATATGCAAGAAAAATGAAGACGATTACATACAAAACAAAACTAAGGAAGACTGGATGGGGCATTTTTTCCAATACGGTTTCAATGAGCGAGACCTGTTGTGCCGTCTCAATCCTGTCATTCTCCAGATCCAGCATCTGAAAGCCTTTTTAGCAGGACGTCTTCGGTAGACGCTGGCACCGTCGTTGTGAACGAGGAGCGCAGAGAGCTGGACGTCAGGCTACAGAGGTCCTCAATGGGCAACTGCAGGGAGAAAAGAAAGGTAGCCCACTTTCACTTTATCTGCCTTTATAGTGCCGAGGAAACAGAACGCGGTCATGAATAAATATTCAGTCAGTGAACATATGAAAGGCCAATCTGAATAAGACAATCATTAAATTGATTAACTCTGTCCTGAACAAATGTGCGGCATGTTGTTAATGTTTGGGCAGATCATCTATATTAATTTACATTTTTTTAATTCCCCTGTGTGAAATTATTAACATTAATGAGAGTTCCTCTAGCCTGGGTAGAGATGGCAATATGTAATACAGAGGGCTTTGGCCGTACTGCTTCACCGTTCAGAGCGCGGCAGATCAGACGGTCGGATCTGGAATCTGTCCCCTTATGACGCCGTAAGAGGAAAGGTTCCCTCCCATTTCTCGTGCTTTTTCACACCCCTGGCCTAGAAAAAGTAACTCCACCGACTGTCATGGTTTGAAAACTGGCGAACAGTGGCGGTATCTATAAGGTCGACCTCATTTTGCGAGGGAGGGAGATTCTCCTTGAGTGGCATTTAATAACCGGATCACAGAGTAAAACATGAAGTTATCTCCTAATTTAAATGATCAGTTCCACCTTAAATACTGCTCAAAGGCTGTGGTAACCCGTTCAGCGAGGCTTACAACCCGGAAATCTGTTTCAGAAATAAAGAACGTTTTAAATCTGCATATGGTGATGAAAATGCTGAAAATGCTGAACCATTAAAAATGGTATCAAGTGTTACCTGTCACATGGCAACTGTGCACGGAATTGAGAAATGGCGCTTGTTTAAAAAACAATAAAAATAAAATTATGATTAATATGGACATTTAAGGTAATTTGGGGCAGTGGTGGCCTACCCGTTGAGGAAGCTGCCCGTTGTGTCACCATGTGCTGTGCTTCACACTGACAATCACTTCACTTTCACTTCTAATTTGCATGTAAAAGTGAAAGTTGTTGTGAAACGCTGCAGCACAGCACATACGGGACACAATGAAATGAGTCCTCTGCTTTTAACCATCACCCTTGGTGAGCAGTGGGAGCAGTGTGTGGGGATGGTGCTTTGCTCACCTTGACGGACCGGGATTTGAACCGGAAACCTTCCTTGACCGCTTGGCCACCACTGCCACTAAGTAAATAGTATTGCAGCCTGCTGTATTTAAGGCGGAACTGACACTTCAGTGTTTTGTGTACTATAAATTCTATCACACTCATATATGCGGGAAGTGAAGAAAGTGCAATTTATCCATGACAAGCGCCCAGGGAGCAGTGTGTGGGGATGGGGCTTTACTCAATGGCACCTCAGTGGCACCTTGGCAGATCGGGATTCGAACCGGCAATCTTCTGATTACGGGGCCACTTCCTTAACCGCTAGGCCACCTCTGCCCCTTCTAACTCAGAATGATCTCCACTGAAACCATCTCAGCAGGTGGCATGGCTGGAATGCAGTGGAAATGTGTGTTTTGGGGGGATTAAGTTCATTTTCATGGCAACGAGTGCTTCGCAAACGTCAGGGGACCTTAAAATAAAACGACTGGGACTGCTGCGACACGCCCACAACCTGCAGGTTGGCTCATTATTGGAAACGTTTTTTTTTTCCAGCAGGCCGCACAAAAACACATGAATAATTACGGAATTACTGTCGATATGTTTCCGGCACAAACGACCGATCCAGCGAGCTGGGAGAGTCTCGAAACGGTGGCGGTCCGCTCCGGTCCGCAGCCTGCAGCGGCTCGGCCCCCTCTGTGTGGTTGGACGCACGGGTGCTACGTGGCGCGTCCAGCGGTAGCCGGGAAGCTAACACTCCTCAGTCTCCGGGCAGGAACGAGCCCGCTGAAAAGGTCCGACAGGGCGGAGCACTGAGGTTGGCCGCCTCGAGTTAAAGCGCCGGACTGGTGCGCTTTACGGAGAGAAGGAAGGCTGGAGGAGCCAGGTCTGGAGCTGACGGAGCCGACCGACTAGCCAGCCAGAAACTCACCTCGGACGGGAGCGGCAGCGTCTCCGCCGCGGCGCGGATCTCCAGAATCGAGTCGGTCTGCTTCTCGGTGAGCGGCGCCATCGGGTCAGCGCGACGGTCCCAGTGCGACAGCTTCTCGCGGGTTTCTTTATCTGTCAGCTCCAGCAGGGCTTGATCCGTAGACGCCATCGCCACCCGACAACGTACTACGTCACCACGCTGCTTCCTGTTCCGGGAACAGTGGGCGGGGTTAGGGATAGTAAACGCCCCCTTTCTTTTAAACGAGCGTGACTAAAAGTGCGCACGAAATTAATTTAATGAACCGGTGAATTACAATATTTTGCACAACTATTAAACGCAAACAAAAGTGAGAACAAATAGTGCACATTATGTTGATCTGTTAAAATCGCTTTTGTATCGTATTTTGTTCTTCTGTTGGTCGATAAAAAAGAACAACTTAAATATGGCAATATACCGTTTTATTATTATTTTCTATACAACGAACTTCCCGAGGGTGGCGGTCCAGGTTTTTTTGTCTTGCCGTTAGAGGGCGCCTCTGTCATCTTTTTCTCTCTCTCTTTTCCTCTATTTCCCCTGGTCATGTCCGTCATGACAGTAGCAAGTTAAATAATAAAAATAAAAATATTATAATTCATAAAAAAGGACCATGAACAATGACAGCACAGACTCACATACAGATTTTTCATACACTTTCATATACAACATCATATGAGTCTATCCACAGTCTTCAACGTCCCTGTGAGCTGGACCCGGATATATTGGTGGACAGATGGATGGAGCACTTATTTCCATAAACGCGCAGATCCATAATTCAAGCAGAAATAGCCTTTCTTTCATTAATTTAATTGACTTGAACCGGATCGGTATGTTGTTCTCGTTCTAATAGCATCATCCTTGTGCCCATCAGTTTTATCATGTTCTACCAACCGTCAAAACTCCATCAGCATTTGGCTCTGTTTTTGCCATTCATACAGACTCTTACACGCACTCAGTTCTATTTAGTCATGCTATTTAGTCTTGCATGTTTCTGTTTTTTGTCTGGTTTGACCTGTCTGGACTGTCGATATGAGACCTTTAAAGTTAGTACACAAATGCATATTATTCAATTTCAAAGAACTTTATTTGTCCCCGAGGGGCAATTTATTAAAAATATGGGGACCTTATAAATAAAAGGCCCGTTTAATATGTGGTATTTTTACTCAAGACACTTCCTGATACAAATGAAGGAAATACAAAGCAACTGTTGATTGGCTATAATATTATTTTTCTGACAGAAGTTTAAGATATTGAAGCACAGACACTATGAAACCTGATAAGTGTAATTTGATTAGCATAATGAACAGTCATCATTATCCTTCATTCAAACCATTGTTTTAATGTAGGGCAACATTTCCAATGTACAACGAAGCAAATTAGTGACAAGTCTACGGAATCTGGCCTCACTTCTCATTCTTCTGAAAAACGTTACCCTGTCTGCATTCATGAGTTTAAAGTCTCTTCACAATTCCCTTTGCTTTATTGAAGGTTTATAAGACATTTTTATTAAATTATTGACCAAAAAGTACAGAATAAATTGTATTGCCATTGGCACATGAAAAATGATACATTTAAACATTTATTTGATTACCATGCAGTAAGAGGTGACAAGCACATAATCACAGTTTTAATCATCTAAATTCATTTTTAAAAACATTAATGTACAATTGTTTCCTCAAAAACAAATCCCCAAACCAACTAGGCATAAATACTGTGAAATATTAATGTGCAAATAATTCCAAAAATTCCAAAGAAAAGGGGTTCAACATTGAATTATTTCCCAGAACAATGTTGACTATGTCTGAGGCTCTGGTTTGTTATTTATGGATTCATTTATTCAACAGTAATAACTTTTTCTTTTTTTTTTTTCACAGAAATGTGTCTTTGCAAGCTTTACCCTAGGGGTCATTTATCTCCAGGTGGTCTGGGATAGGCAGTCCAGTGAGGACAGTCAAACACTTGTTCCACACGTTGAACACGGGACAGACTGGCTGAATGAATGAGATCTCAAACGTGTAGAGGTGCTGAGAGCCCATTGCATCGTAGAACGCCAGAGATCCTGCGTCGTAGTCCAGCAGCACGCCCACCCGGCGCAGATGTGGCGAGGGCTCAACCGGTATCTCCTTGCTGTTGTGACGTACCGCCCAAGAGTTGTTACAACGACAGAGAACCCAGGATGCCGAGTTCTTGCCTATCCACTCATGTTTGGGTGCTGACTTGTAGGCAATACCCACCGCAAACCTTTAATGACACAAGGAAGTAGTCATATAACGTAACGCAACATTACGTAACGTAACAACATAATACGTAACAACATAATACGTAACAACATTTACCATGTACTTCCACCAATCAGAGCCTCCCAGTAGTGTCGTCCACTGTCAATGAAGACGTTTCCTGTGACCCCATAACTGCCTTGGCTGTTGAATCGATCTTGAGAGTGGCTCTTTTTACTGGACGTCTCATCACGCTCCACTGTCAAGTTGTCGTGAGAAACCTTCAACTTCTTGTGGGCAGACTTTGGGTCAAGTTTAAATGGCTGGCCTGTGAAGACGGACAATGTGTCACCCCGCCGTCGCTGTCAAACTCCCAATTATGTTCTCCGCATTTAGACGTGCCTGCCTTAAGAAGGCGGTACTCACTGTTGGTCTTGAGCTTGCCGGGCTCACTGCTGCGGCTGCCGGCCTGGTTGATGGCTTTCACAGTGAAGATGTACTTGGTGCCACTCTGCAGTCCGTGCACGGTGTAGTGGTTCTGCTTTATGTTGGGGACTATCATCCAACTGTCAGCCGAGTTGCACAAACCTGTGTCACAACACAATAATAAAGGATGACCAATCTCACCATTACAAGTATTTATTACTGTTTACATCCTGATTACACCCATCATTCCTTTAAAATCACTTGTTCATTTCCCAATGATGAGCTCAAGGGTGAGCTCTTGTCAAAGGCTGTAAAAATGGACAAAACAATGTCATTTCAGTGTTGAAAACCGAGATGAAAGGCCAACAGCAATTCCTTAAATAATCCTTATTTCAGAAGCGGTGATATAACAATTTTCTTTAAATGGTGAATACTACCAACTATGGTCAGATCTCTCTCAAATTAACAAAACCCACAAAGCTAGCCCCAGCTCTCACAGATAAGTTATGGTGACTTGTATTTATTGTGCCAGTGAAAAATATGAAACTGGTCTGTGGTGAAAAAAATGCATGTCTAATTACAGCCACAGGGTGGCAAACATATATATAATAAATTATATTTATATATAATTTTAGATCTTTTATATATAATAATTTTTCCCCCCTATTTTTAAATATAGGACATCAAATTAAGTAGTTCATGAGGACAAGGGTGTACAGTAGATTGAATCACAACTGTTGCAGTTGGCTTTAGTATATGACGTGTGACCTATAAATGTAAACGGCACAATCAGTGTGCCGTGGCTAAGCAGCGGAAGAGGTTCCTTGCTTGATTGCGCATGCTGTGACCCTGTTTGAGCCCATGCTGCTCGCTGATCTTTTTAGTCTGCAGGGTCGTAAGAGCCATGGGGTAACAGTTGCCCTTTAATTTGCATGTGGACTGTAATCCAGACTTGAGATATAAAGCAGCTACTCCTTCCTTCATCTTATCATTGGAGATCTGTTATAAACGCAGGGTTTTCTGACCCTGGAAAATATGAAAATTGATTTCAGATTGTTCATCATCAACTTGTAATTGACATACTAAAACTGATATGTTTACCAGGCATCACTGTGTGTGGGACATGCTTGGTAATCACAAAGGCCAGCAAAATATACACAAAATGGTTACTGTACATGCACACATGACTTACTAACAACGTTGGCTTGACCGGTGAAGATGGTGTATTGCAGTTCATATGAGACCACGCTGAACTCATCGTCGGAGGTCCAGTGGACCGTTATCGTGTCGTAGGAAGCTGTGCACAGTTCTTCTCTGATGGCTGGAGGACTGGGGGCTGCAAAGGCAACAAAAATATCAGAATTCCTTGCAAAACTGGTTCATGTGAACCTCCTTCAACACAGAAGAAATAAAATAATACTGAAATAATAACAGTATTTTTACATTACAGTATAAACAGTATTATTTATTTTTCATTCCACTGACACTGATTCTCTAATAGGCCCTGACACCTTCTGTATATGTATGATTTGGTCCATTAAGCTACATCTGCTGCCACAGAAAATAGTAATAATAATAAAAAAAACAGCAACATGAGTTTTTATATTGAAGTTAGGTAAAGCTTCACTACTACAGCTCTATATGAGTAATCAATGCATCAACAAATAACAATATGGTTAAATATATTGATTCTGTGATTAATTACCAGTCAGATAATCCAAGCCTTCCATCATCTTCTTTTCCCTGGAGAAATCTAGTACAAATGTGTCAAATGTGTCATTCAGGTTTATTTCTGGTATCAGGACCTGAGATGATGCAGTTGCCATGGATACCCTGTAGCATAAACATGTAAATGTATTTTATTATACAAGATCTATTTTGGTCCATTAGCTGGATACGCTAATTTACTGTTATTATATGGGTGGAATCATCTCCTCACCTGTCGGAGATGCTTTTCGCCGTCTGCAAAAAGCGGGCGTGGTCAGTCTCCTTTAGGGTCTGGTCCGCCTGTGTGATAAGTGACGATGATCTCTCAATGCATTGCTTACAGTTGGCAATCTGCTGTGCCAGTCGTCTCAGGCGAACAACCTGGCGGATTCGGGAGGTTGGAGATTATTGAACAAAAAGTAGCATTAAGACTTCATTCATCTTTTAAATGAATAGTCTGGTTTAGTAAAAAAAAAAGCATCAACAATGTACTGGTTTAAAAAAGCCTGCAGGAACATCGGAAAAAAAAAACTCTAAACTGAAATAATATAGGTACATATGTTAACTGAAAACACAGAACTGATCATTTTTAAGCAGCAAAGTATGATAGACTCCGGTCGCGTTTTGGTCAGGTGCTAAGTAAAATGCTCTGTACCAAACATTTCCGTACCAGATTTTATTACTTGCTTTGTCCCTTGTATATACAGCCAAAATTTAAAAAAAGTTACTCGTCATATCTGTCTTTGTTTAATGTGCTTTTTATCATTACAGCAGCAGTTAAAACATTATCTTGCTAATTTATGCTTATGAGTAAATATATATAATTTTACTGTAATCTACTGACCGTGGTTCATTCACATTTTTTCAGTGTTTTCTTTTTTTCAGTGTGTAATGTTACTCTTTTCTATCTTTGTATGCTTTGTACAATAATAATTGACCTTGGCCTGTGACATTAACTGTGTTCATTCCTCGGGGTTGCATAGCTGATTTGTTCTTATTTAATATTCTAGTAATCATGTTTTATTCCGCTAAAACGGCAGTGTATAATAGTGATGTTTGTGCAAGAGACGGTTCCCATGGTAATGAGGCTTTTCCCTCCGGAGTCAGGCAGCAGCATTTGACCCCGCCACGAGGCGAGGAAGGAAGCGGGGCTCCTCGGAGAGGAGCTCAGGAAACAGCCCTTCTCCTCCCACCGACATTACACATGGCACAGCCTCGTAGCGATGGCCCTCAGCGGCCCGCCAAATGACTTTTCACGAGAGAAAATATTCTTAAAATGGATAACGCAATTCAACAAGAAAATGAGAAAAGCATTTCAAAGCCTGCATCTGACAGTGGCTGTAGATCCGACACGTGAAAGTGAAGTGATTGTCATTGTGAAACACTGCAGCGCAGCACACAGTGCACACAATTAAATGTGTCCTCAGCTTTTAACCATCACCCTTAGTGAGCAGTGGGCAGCCATGACAGGCTCCGGGGGAGCAGTGTGGGGGGGGACGGTACCCTGTCCACTTCCTTAACCGTTAGGCCACCACTGCATGGTGACATCACAACCACGTGGAGTTTGGAGTTTAGTTTGTTTGCCTCCTGAAACAGCCAAAACCTGTGCTTTGGTGACGTCCCCTGTTCTGCGTCTGGCGGGATTTAGTGGCCTTTGGGAAGAGCGTAGGAGGCCATCATGATCCTGCCTGTTCGCAGCCTGAGGCAGGGTGGCCCATCTGCTCTCTTCACTGAGCGTCAGCACCGGGAAAAAAGGGGCCAATCCAATAACCGGCGGTTACAGACATGCACACAGACCAGGGGGCAATCCGGGCAGGGTGGGTCAACACCAGGCAAACTGCATCGCAGGCTAGTTAAAAGACGCGAAGAAACAGCATCTCTGTCCTGGTATTTCGAGTTGTTAATGGTTACTGTCCCGCTTTCCTGAATTGAACCACAACCGATCGGGCGATGCAGATTCCAAGGAGCCACACATGTTCCCCCTGCCGCAATGTTTTCATTCCAGCCCGCTCTGCACTTAAAAGAAGTGAACACCGGCTAAATCAATCCGGCTGTGAGCTGCTTTATTTACATTACATCAACGCTGAAATATTAGGTGTGACAGATGACTTCAATTTTTTGAAGTGTAGCCCGTGTTCGCTTTTTACAGTGTGCTTTTACCCTGCCACGTTCAGAAGTAGCCTGTTGTGCCGATTAAAGCCTGATTAAACGAGATCATTACGAATCGTACTGTGTGCAACATGCATCTTGTCACTAACCAAGCATCATCAGCACAGTAAACAGATAAATCAGGAGGTAGATTACAGTGAAGTGTAAGGACATGACAAAATGAAACATTTTAATTGGTTTAGTTACATTTTTCATTTTCTTACCTTGCCTTCCTTAATTTTTGTCCCAATAATCTGCCTTCGCTGCTGTATTATGTCTATTAGGACGTCGCATTCTTCACTCAGCCTGTTCTCTTGGCGCACAGCGTTTACCTGAAAACAATCAAATGAATTGGCCTAGATCAAATTAGCCTCTATGTCAGGGAAATTCCCATATGATAATAAAACTGAAAATGAAAACTTGCCACTATTCCTAAGTGTCTCTTATTTAAAATCTATATCAGGTATGATATTTGAAAGTATGATATAGGACAATTCTCTATGTGATGCACGGGACACGGGAAAGTTACTTTATCCCATAACTAGTGGTGAGAACTATGAACAAGTGTGAGATGTATGTAGTTCTTGTCATACCGTAATACTGGGTAGTTGTTACGTCCCTGGACGTATGCTCCCATGTGTTCTGTGTGTCTGTCTGTGTTTTTGCGTCCTGTCTCTTTTAGGTTGACTTCGTGGGAGGAGTTGAGGCCTACCGGCTCCATCTACCATTGGTCACCTCCACCTATTTAAAGAGACTTCAGATGGTGTTCGGGAGGTCCCCAGGGTCTGCTAGGCCCTTATGCTTTTGGGAGGTCCCCAGGGTCCACGGAGATCTGCATAGAGCTCCGTTGGGGATCTCATTCGTGTTTCTTGTTTCGTTGTGTGATAGACCCTTTGTTGTTAGCCTGTAGCCTGTTAGCTGTTAGCCTGTCATGTGCCGTTTTTGGTAACTTGTACGTGTTTTAGTTATCCCTGCTGTTATCCCATCCCTTCCATTAAGCTGTTTTGATGTTGGTTAGCTGTCCTGAGTCTTCTGTCTTATTGAACCTGTTAGCACACTGTAAATAAAAGCACTGTTTGTATCGTTTGTTTGGTTGCATGTGTAACATGGACCTCCTCCTCTCCACACCCTTGTTGCGTTACTGAGACCCCTTAGGAATAGTGACATGACAAATGGGGGCTCGTCCAAGATTTTTTTCCTTGGTTTGGTGTTTGTGAGCAGAATCATATATCCGGTGAGTTAGGGTGTCTCTTGGGGTCTTTGCTGTGGCAATGCCCTCCCTGCAGAGCACCACTTTTGTTATTTTGCTTTGTTATTTTTCCTTTCTTTTGGAGCTACTCCGGGTGGGGGTACGCCGTCACACGGACAGCCTCAGCTTGAGTCTGACCGGGGTGACGTTCGGCGTTCAAAGTTGCCTCCAATCGGTACCCTCCGAAGAGCAGATAGGTTAAGGTAGATTGTGTTAGGCATGTTTAGGACCGGATTTACAATTTTGCTGTTGTGTTTGTGGCCTCAGGTATACGTTCGGGTGGAGAGGAGTTTGTGTAGGCTTGGGTGGTTGTTAGTATTCAGCTTTTTGTTTTTGGCGTACAAGTTTGTGTGGGGCAGTTGATCTGTTTGTACACAGGTGTGGGTCTAAAGTTAGCACAAGATCATTTGTGTGTGGTGGCTGTGTTGTATCATTTGTGGACATTCGTTAGTGCTCCTTCTGCATTCGTTCGGCACAGTGTTTGAAAGAGACTCTTTGAATTGCCGTGTGGTGTTCGCTCACTCTCAGTAGTGAGGTTCTTCGGCGGAAGGATACACTGTTTCAGTTGTGGAGCGTGATGGTCAATAGGAACGTTTTTCCCAGCCCTGCCTGCTGATGTGCTCTCGTCAAGCATTTCTGCCGATCCGGCGAGTGACTCTGATGCGGATGTAAAAATCCGTGAGTGCTCATTGGAGAAGCGTGAGTGGCTTGATTCAGCGAGAGTTTGTCCAGAATGCGAATACCGTAACTACGGGCTTGCAAGATGGTGCAGGAGCTTCAGCTTTTGCCAACTGGAGTGTCAGCATGAGCTTGAGCTCAGAAAGTTGGAGCAGCAGGTTGGAATGGAACGTGACTAAGTACCAGAGTAAGCACTGAGTGTGCTTTTGTGTAAAGCTCCCGTTCGGGGTTAAGTCTAGGACGACTGTTGTATGGCGGTGCGTCTGTTTGTGGGCCTACTGTCTCTTAGGTTATTAGTCCCCAAGAGCAGTGTGGAGTGCCCAGTTTGCCCTATTATTTTTTCCCATCACTGACATTTTTGTATTTCTGTGGAAGTGGGGGAAATATTTCATTGGATCATAGTTTGCTTAAGTTTTGCCCTATTTTACAACCACCACCATTTTTGATTTTGAGTATACAAATTTGTTGTCCACTGCTTGTTTTTGGACCTTCGAAAAAATTGTGAGATTCGTTGAATAGTGCAGATATTGTATTTGAGGGCCAATGCTTTATCTTGTGCACTCTTGGATCAACCGAAGGGTTGATATTTGGTGGTGGGGGTGTTACGTCCCTGGACGTATGCTCCCAGTGTTCTGTGTGTTGCTGTGTTTTTGCGTCCTGTCTTTTAGGTTGACTTCGTGGGAGGAGTTGAGGCCTACCAGCTCCATCTGCCATTGGTCACCTCCACCTATTTAAAGAGACTTCAGATGGTGTTCGGGAGGTCCCCAGGGTCTGCTAGGCCCTTATGCTTTTGGGAGGTCCCCAGGGTCCACGGAGATCTGCATAGAGCTCCGTTGGGGATCTCATTCGTGTTTCTTGTTTCTTGTGTGATAGACCCTTTGTTTGTTAGCCTGTTAGCTGTTAGCCTGTCATGTGCCGTTTTTGGTAACTTGTACGTGTTTTAGTTATCCCATCCCTTCCATTAAGCTGTTTTGATGTTGGTTAGCTGTCCTGAGTCCTCTGTCTTATTGAACCTGTTAGCACACTGTAAATAAAAGCACTGTTTGTATCGTTGTTTGGTTGCATGTGTAACAGGGACCTCCTCCTCTCCACACCCTTGTTGCGTTACTGAGACCCCTTAGGAATAGTGACATGACAGTAGTTCAATATAACTTGCCATGTGATGCACGTGACACAGAAAACTAGTCTCACTTGTTAAAACGAACGTCCACAATAGAATTCTGTGAACTCTATAAGCATTGAGAAAAATTACTATTGCACCAAATATTTCAATGTATAATGGGTGTCAAAGCTGTGCAACACTTCTATAAAATAATGTTTATGGGATACCAATATATGCAACTATAATGACCAAGATGGTGTGATGCACAAGACAACAATGCCACTGGTCTAAAAGCAACACAAGTGCTGTTAAATTTAACACATGACAGTCAGTACTATGAGATAATATGTTGTGATTTTAGGAATATTTTAATTAAGCCCGATACACTATTCAAAATAACATAAATACACAGAACTTTGAATGTCTGGGTTATGATAATAATTTGTTTTCAATTTCATTGAAGTTAGTAAAAAACGTTTTTACACCCCGAGAGGTAACTATGTTTCAATTGTCTGCATTTTTTTTTTAATTGATTGAAATTAAATGATGAAATCATTAACATCTACCTCTACATGCTGACAGGTCTGGATCAACTTGCCCATGAGAGATTCCAGTTCATTATTCCTCTTGATTAAGTTGCTGAGGTTGGAATCCAGAGTTTGCTGGAGGGAAACACAGAGAGAGCAAGTGCATGTGGTTTATTCACATTACAGCAATGCTAAAATGTAAGGTGTGACAGATTATTTCAATTTTTTAAAGTTTAGCCAGTGTTTTTTTTCAGTGTAGCTCTTGACAGTGACATCCTGCATCTCATCACAACGGCTACGTCAGTCACCTCCCCGCCTCTCGAATCCCAAAACTGCCGCAGATCCCATCAGTCTGCCAGAGCACACAGCCAGAGAGAGACTTAACAAAGCATCTGTCACAGATTTAGAAAACTAGACCAAGGACAGCCTCCCAAAACCCCGAAAAGACATACGATAACAATGTAAGCACATTTAAATCAGCAAAAATCCCAGCATGAATCTGTTTTTGGGATGAAGTGCATTTATTTATTCACAGCTTTATGACATTATCTCCGACACTGGATTACGAAGCCTAACCCCAAACCTGCAGTCATATTTGCTCACTGTGCTCAGAGGTCATCTATGTAAAATGGAAATAAGCTCTGCCCGTCTGAAATATTAGGTTTCTACATCAGACTGGTCATCCTGTAAAAATTCTCCTGCCCTAGTAAAGTCATTTAACGTCCTATAAGATATGCATTACTTTGGGGTGCCATTTTTTATTTGTATGTAAAATAAAATATGCAGATTCGCATTGATCAGGCCCCATGCAGCCCACATTAATGACAGGTACCCGGCTGCCCGGTTTATGCCGAAAGGGTCTTTCAGGTCAGGCCTCTTCACACCGCGATTTCAGAAGGGTCCCTGCGTCAGAGCTAACAAAAATAGCCGAGGTTTCATCTTCACTCTCCTGTCCACATATAATTTATTCATGCAACAGCAAAGGCGATGAAAGCTGTTTCAGCAAAGGAGAGGGAGGCTGAAGAATAGAACTTGGTTTGGCTGTGGGATAATATATAAAAAAGAATTAAAAAAAAGGAGTATGTATTTTTGTACTTTTTGTCAGGAAATGAGCTGCTGTTTTGCTCAGTTGGTAACTAAATACTAAAATTAAATCCTTTGTAATAATTCAATTTACTGTAAGTATCCTAAATACCAGTGGTGAAACTGAATAGCTTTATTTTATTTAAAGTCGTTTAGTTATTAAAAGGAAGAAAGCATACGCTGCTTATTAGGAAAATGTAATAAAGCGGAAAAGCAGGGAAATCCCATTGTGTCTGCCAGTCAGGAGCCACAGTGGGGGGAGAAAGAAATCTGGAGAAGTACCATCTCTCCTCTCATCCACAATCTCTCTTTTTGACTGTCATCCCCTCTGCTCACTTTGCTCAGAACGGGTGCGACGCCAGTTGGCGTCCTGGGCAACATAAGCCATTTCCTGTGCTGTTAGTCAAAATCTGTTTGATCTGTGCATCAGTGTGCCGAGGATTATGATGCGGAGGGAAGCGGCGGAGACGTGCTGTCGCTGGTGTAGAAATGTGAATGTTCAGTTCGCCCCACACCAGTGTATCAGCTCATTTATTCAGACCACAATCACGTTTCTTTCCTTCAGTGGATTTTCTTTTCAAGCTATATATGATGACCACACAGAAAATAGCATGTTATTTAATGCACTATACCACGTATGGACCCCAAAAAATGAACACGCTGTCCGGGTGATTTGTCAATATTCCTGGATTTGTTCGTTTGTTTTAGAAAATAATTATTACGGATTAAATGAGTACTTTTTCAACCTGGACGTGCACCTATTTCCTGGTGCACTTCCAGTGGAACATTTCAGTAACGCGGTGCCCATGGAGGCGAGCAGACTGTACCCCGCGGCGACCCGGCGGCTAAACCAGGAAATATGTTGCTCATCTTAAGATCTACTGCTGCTTTTATGCATGGTTTCAAATTTACCTGCATATTCTAACAAACGGGCGTAGCCGGATTATTTAGACAGATATTTTCTTGTCATGATGAAGGGGCTTAGCTTACAACTTACCTGAAACGTTTCTGCAGTTTGGGTAGGGAGCGGTAGATGAAAATCCACTGTTTTAATAACAAAAACCAACTTGGGACATTATCACATTTTTTTAGGATCACCTGGGCTTTGCCCAAGGATGGCTGTGGGTAGCATGGTCCACCCCCCTTTACGGACAAATTTCACCTGCAACTTTATTCAAAGTCCCCGAAAAGATATGTGATGTGAAAACAGAGTGTACATGGTAACACACGAGTAAATATTTCCCACTGTCCAAATGAATTTTTTTTTACTGATTCACCTTAATTGATGGTGAAAGTGAGAAGGACAAGGCGGCTAGGAGCATGATCAGACAATAATGCCTGGACAGGGCAGGAAGCAGACAAATGTTTGCGGGGAAACTATCAGGTTTTTCTCAGGAAGGAAAACAGACTCGCCGAGCCAAAGGTGTGGAACCATAAGCTCTTTCTAGCGAGAGGAAACTGCCAGTCTTTCCTTTTCATCAGTTTTGAATTACTTTCCATTTTTTTGGCTCCCGACCTGCAACTGTAAAGTCCTCTGGAGGGAACTACAGGACAGGGGATTGTCCTACTGTAGTGAAATAGTGTAGTCCATGAATAATTGAAGACACTGACCTTGTGGACCAGGAGAGCAAAGTGTACCAAAATAATGATAATAATAGAAATAATAGGGGTGAGGGTGTAAGGCAAGCAGAAATAAATGATGACATGTTCTGCACACACGACAATGGACATTTGAGCTAAAACTGTTGAGCAGAGAATTATTTTTCTGCTTTGTTGGGGGAAAAAATGTAACCCCCCCACCCTCCACTGTGGCATAGGAAAGCACCAGGTAACTGAATAGGGCTATGATGTCGTTCGCTGGCAGGAATGGACGCAGAACAGAACAGAGCTATTGAGTTAGGAAGAAGCACAGAGTGGACGGGGTTACGAAATTTTTAGGGCATGCGCATTTAATTTTGCAAAAGTTCTGTATAGTCATGTCTTGTTAAGACATTTTAGCAGTTAATTAAGAAATATCTTTAATTCTCTTTAATTAAAAGTTTAATGTTCACTTTTCAACATTTTCATTACACTTATTAATATTATAGGTTTTACAATTTGAGTGAAAATTTTGATTTTTGTAAAAATCTTATCTGATAGGTATCTGATGGATCGATTTATATGAATCAAAAAGGGTTACACTGTATTGACAAACACAAAAAAAATAAACACATCATAATAGAAAGGGAGGAAGTGAAATGAATTTTTGACATGAATTTTTGGTTGTATCCTGGACAACCTTAGAGTAACACTGAATATGCAATAATTTGTGATATCGCCAATGCCACGTGTGTCCATTTTCGACAGAGAGCTACATTCCTCCTTTGATCAGGCGCTGTTATAGATAATCAAGATGCATCAGGATTATATTCACAGAGTAAAGTATCGAGTGTGAAGCTGCTAGGTGACAGCACCCTAGAGCCAATCCAAATGTGTCTGTCGCCCCATCAGCGTTACTCAGAGTCTACCCGGCCATGGCGCGAAATAAGACACTATGCCACCCTGGGGGTCTCTTTTATAACCCTGCAAAATCAACACAAACAAATACCTTAAAGTAACTGTTATGCAGACGACTATTGTAATTAAGCATTAGTGCGCAATGTATATATGTACATTCTGACTTGCACATTTGTAATTAGAACGGAACACGATATCCGTTGTTAATTTAATTTAATTTAAACATTTTTGTTTAAACTACTCCGTGTGTGCGTCTGTTACTGATGGGGTGGTAGAGCAGGGGGGGACGGGGTTGTATAGCAAATGTCACCTGGTCTGCAGCTTCCTGTTCTCTCTCTCCAGCGAGAAAGCGGCCAGGGCTCCTCTGCGCAGTGACAGCGTGATCAGACAGAGGAGAAACTGGTTAAGACCGAGCCCTCGACTGGTTAAGACAAGCACTCCCTTCTCCAAAGCCATTGCTACTGTGCTAACCGCGCACCCATAAAGTCTCAGCTCAGGGGCGACTAAGTTCTCATTCAGAGCAACGTTGAATTGTGACCTGACAAGCAGGCAACGACGCCAAACGCCAACCTGTTTGTGCAAAGTGGTGCATTAAAAGTGGCATGCATTAAAGTAAAGTGAAGTGATTGTCACATGTGATACACAGCAGCACAGCACACAGTGCACACAGTGAAATTTGTCCTCTGCATTTAACCCATCATCCTGAGTGAGGCAGCCATGACAGGCGCCCGGGGAGCAGTGTGTGGGGACGGTGCTTTGCTCAGTGGCACCTTGGTGGATCGGGATTCGAACCGGCAACCTTCTGATTACGGGGCCGCTTCCTTAACCGCTAGGCCACCTCTGCCCCAGACTAATTAAATACCGTAAAAGTAACAACATTTACCATCATTCACCAAAAATGCGCGCATTTCATTCACGGCCCAAAAAAGTAATGGAATGCGCATTTTGCCAACTGGACCTTACCAGTATGGTCTGTACTTTTAATGGGGCGACGTCTGTTCTGCATAAGCAGGGTTGAAAACTTGGGTGGGTTGGTTGGAGTGAAAGTGCCCAATCTGGCAAGCCTGCTGTGTGCACTATACTGTACTTTACTATACTTTGGAAGCAATGACTGGTGTGAGAATTCTTGAAAATGATGAGAATGATGAAAGCGTGAGTGCTGACAACCGCTGCATAACGTTAGCTGACATCGGCAACACATCATCACAAATAAAAAAGAGGTAGTTACATTGTTTTTCCTCACCAACAGTAAATCCAATCCCATCATGCAAGTACCTCTTTTTACATGGTACTTATGTCTTGAACTTGCAGCATTAGCAAACAAGTCTCCGGAGGTAAAATAAGGCTGAATGTTTGGACCGTGACCCCCTTCATTTTGCTGCCGCCTCATGCAGAAGTGTTTTGGCCGCTATTAAAAAAAACGAAGGAAGAATGACACAACATGGCTGCCCTTGTCTGATTAACATCGGACCATTAATAATTCTCCAAAGGTTTTGGGGGGAGGGTTGTCGGTCAGGTGCCATGTGTTTCCCCACGAGGGACGCATGTTCGAACTGTGAGGGGCCACAACATGGCCTCATTTATTTGTTTGCTGACTGACAGCTTTCAATGGTGCCTCAGCAATTAAGAGGCAGAAAGACGAACTTGACCCAAGACCCCAGGAGGAGATCCGCTTTATTACAACTAATCGCATTGTTGTGCTGCTGCCATTGCTCTGGTTTAGTGATGTGTGTTAGAATTGAATAGAAGGACAGCTGGGAGTTTGTTTAGCATTGAATGGAAAGCACCGCTCTGATTACAGAGCATGAATCAAGACAAATTTGCCAGTCACTCATAATTGTTATATTTTTTGTTAAACAACACTTAAAAAACGTATCCACTATTATTCATTTGTTACAAACATATGATACAACGTGAAGTGAAAGTGAATTGAAGCACAGCACACAAGTGACACAATGAAATGTGTCCTCTTCTTTTAACCCATCACCCTTAGTGATACGGTACCTTGGTCAAGGGGACCTCTGGGGATTCGAACCGGCAACCTTCCGACTGCGGGTCCGCTTCCTAAACCACCAGGCTAATTAATAACGTGTTATTACTATACAAATTGTACCTACAAAAACCATTTTATTAGGTGTGGCACAACATGAAATCCTAAAATGCATGATCCAGATCCAAATTAATAAAAAAATTCATATAATGCATAATTGTATTTGTATAGTTTAGATTGGATTATTAGAATTCCTTTTCAAATTTGCTTCATATAAAGCTTAAAGCACAAAAAGATGCAACACTGATGTGAATATTTCACACAACGATCGCCTCTATATGTGACTCTCACCTTCAGCTTCTCGAAGCGGTCGCCGAGCGCCGCCACTTGATGGTCGCGGTGCCGGCCGACCAGTTTGCACAGCGCGCAGATGAGCTGTCCGTCACGCAGTACATGTTGACCTTCTCGTCCTCGTGCTCCAGGCACATGAGGCCGCGCAGGTGGGAGTCGGGCAGGGGCTCGATCAGCCGGTGTCCGGTGAAAGGCTTCTTGTTGGGATGGGTGGCCTTCAGGCATTCGTCGCAGTAGGACACCTCGCAGGTGACGCAGGTCTTGATGGCGTCCTGCGGAGGCTCCTGCTCGCAGAACTGGCACTGCACGCGCTCGCAGGGCGAGGTCATGGCGGTGCCCTCGTACACGCCGCGCTCGCGCCGCGTCTCGCTGGGCGAGTTGGGCCCGCTCACCGACGCTTTCTGGAAGCGCTCGATGATGTTCTGCAGGGTGACGTTGCGTTTGAGTCCCTCTAAGCCCCTTTGGGTGAGGGTGATGGCATACCGACAGGTGGGACACTGGAAGGCGTTGATGGACTCCACCGGCTCGCTGGGCGTGCTGTGGGAGACCAGGATGCGGTGGGCGCAGGTGAAACACAGGCTGTGGGCACAGGGCAGCAGCAGCGGGTCGTCGAACAGTTCCAGGCAGATTGGGCAGGTCAGCTCCGACTCCAGCGTTTCCATCTTCAGGCCACGTGAGGCGAGAGGGTCGTCAGCGAAATCCAGGGAAGCTGATCAGCTATCTGCAGAGGTGACACCCCTTCCGGTTAGAAAAACGCTGGTTCGGAGTCAGTATATTGAAACATTACATGTTCGCCCTGTTATCCCCTGTTTAAAATCAATAACAATATTGTCGAAACAGAAAAACGCTCCAAAAAGTATTATGAATAAACCAGTTGCAAAAAACGCAATCAGACTCATTTCTTTTCCATGATGCCATCGGGTGGTAGTAGCCTAGTGGGTAACACACTCGCCTATCTAGTGGGTAACACACTCGCCTATGAACCAGAAGACCCGGGTTCAAATCCCACTTACTACCATTGTGTCCCTGAGCAAGACACTTAACCCTAAAATTGCTCCAGGGAGGGGGACTGTCCCTGTAACTACTGATTGTAAGTCGCTCTGGATAAGGGCGTCTGGTAAATGCTGTAAATGTAAAAAATGTAAATGGGTTTCCTTCATAATTTACTGCAGGCTTTTACGGGGCGCAGCCCTAATTTCCCCTCGCAACAACAGCGACATTAAAATCGCATTCTGGACGCTGAATATTTCATGCCAGCGTGCTGTTTTGGTCGCGCAACGTTGGGCTGAGAAAGAGCTGAAAGTTTCCGCGCCTTCCTCCCGTGACGCGGAGTGGCCAGGCCAGGCGGCTCAGCCAAGCGGAAAGATGCCGGGCTGGGGCTCCGCACCACGCCGCACACTGCGCCATTGTTACCGCCGAGTCCGACACCGCAGCTGCGGCCGGGCCGGATCGGGCCGCCTTGTTTGACCGCGCCGACCTCCCGCTCATTAAGCGCGGCCGTGAAGCCTCTTTGAAGTGCTGGAGATGCGGCAATTAACCCGCGCCGACGAGGCCGGCCATTGTTTCCACGGCCCATTTTCTCTCCCAATGTCACAGCACAAGAGACAATTGTTCCGATTCGTCCCAGCCATTATTCTACATGTGATGATGCCAAGTGTTGCATTGTTATCAGGTTATTAGCATGTTATTCCCTCCCGTGCCTGTTAAATTCCGTCAAATGATACAAACACCGAAATCAATGATTAAGACAGAAGTAATAATAATAGAAGTAATAAAAATGTAGAAAAAATGATTTTTCTACCAATGCCTTTAGATAATAAAGTGCATTCAAAACTTCAACATTTAAATGACTATTTATTATTCATTAATAAAGTGTGGTAACATTGTTAGATGATTCTTGTGAAATGAAATGAAAATGAAAAGACCGAAGGAAGGAGCGTTTTTCAGGTAAAGTAGACGGTGGCGCGGAGCCAGGCAGCACACAGCACTTTCCCATCCTTTCCAACAGCCTTCCCCACTCAGGCACACATGCACTCACACGCACGGTTTACTTTACCCACCGGTGGATCTCGCCCCGCTTCGCACCGCAGAGACATGTCGGCTGACGGAGGGACTCTGAGCCAAATCGCGGAAACGCGCTCAGAGCCGCCCCAAAGCCGGCCCTTGTGTGTCGGGGCAGGGGATCCAGATGGCATGGTTCTCCATAACCACTAATCCTGCAGCAGCCCCTTCACACACTGAGAGACGCGGCGCGAGAGAGAGAGAGAGAGAGAGAGAGAGAGAGAGCACAACAGGAAAAGCTACCCTACAATTCCAGGAAAGCCAGCTCCACCTAGGAGATATGGCCAGTACTGGAAGAAGAGTGAAAATGAGAGAGAGAGGGAGAGAGAGGGAGGAAACTTTTGCGAAAACTTTTTTTTTTTTTTTTTTTTATGAATCTGGCTCTCCCTCAGGTCCTCTCTGCCGGGTCGGTGTCCACTGTGCCCCCGGCTGGACAGCGCTCCCTGTGCAACGCCGGCACACTACCGGCTTTTGTGCCAGACTTTGTCTTGGCACTGTCAGCCGGGATTAAAAAGGCAGAATGGCTGATGACACAGGGCAAGTGGGACAGGGCAGAGGTCTGCTAGGAAATGGGATGGCAGGGTGGGGGGGGGGACTCGTCCGCAATGCTTCACCTTTTATCCTCTCATGCCTTCCTGACCACAATGGGTCGACCTGGAGTTTGCAGATCACTTCGCAGATTCATGCACAAGCTGTTCACTACAAAAACCAGACTGGTTTATCAGGATGTTACAGTGTTAGTCAGCTGACCCCACCACAAAAATACCAGTCAAAAAATGTAATATGTTGGCAAGACACTTAACCCGGAGTGTCTCCAGTGGGACTGTCTCTGTAACTACTGATTGTAAGTCGATCTGGGTAAGGGCGTCTGATTAATGGTGTAAATGTAGGTCTAGGATTTTTGGAGAACCATCTCCATTGTCTAACGTAAGATGGTTGAGAGAAACCAATATTGTAAAAGCAAATGTTCTCTGCTTAGGGAGCCTAAAACATGAAACGTTTTTCTTTGAGCAAACATTTGTCCTCAATAGTCATAAATCAGAAAGACATATATATGAAAATATGTTGAAATGTTGGACTAATAGTGCTTTACCACCAAACAAACAAACTGCATTGGACATTAGCCTAGTGGGTAACACACTCACCTATGAACCAGAAGACCCAGGTTAGAAACCCCACTTACTACCATTGTGTCCCTGAGCAAGACACTTAACCCTAAATTGCTCCAGGGGGACTGTCCCTGTAACTACTGACTGTAAGTCGCTCTGGATAAGGGCGTCTGATAAATGCTGTAAAGTGTAAATGTAAATTAACACCGAACAGAATGTTATTCATTGGACATCAAACCATACAAATACAAGATACCGTTAGCCAAGACCTACACCAGACAACAGGTTTCATTGACATGCAGCTTCTGGACATGCCTGAAGCTCCTTATGGTTCAAAGGCATATTCATAAATTACCCATAGTGCACAGAAAAACCTCCATTCAGACTACTGTGTACAGTAGTGGTTCCAAACCTTTTTCCCCACTTGTGCGACCTGGCCACGAATAGGCATGTAGGATGACATGATGAATGTTTGAGTGGGTAAAAAGGCCAGACAATTTTAAAAGACCCGGCCAGACGCCACTCAAAAAGAGGACATTTGGGAATTTGGTAACCTCACAATCTCAATGCAAATAAAATTGTGCGTGTCCCCTGCTGGGGTACAACCACTGGTGCACAGCAAATAATAATTTTTTGGTAGAAATGGCCTTTATTGACTCTTGTCATGCAATGCCATGATGTAGACATGATGTGCAAATAGGCTAAACCCACACACACAGGAGACATAAGGGACTGGCGTCTTGGTTCACTCAATAAAACAGCCGATCAGCCAGAGTCTTATCTCCCACATCCACCTTCCAGCTCTCCCCCCACCTGGGATTATTCTAGTAAAGAGGGCCATCTGTTCTCCTTGTGGAATCTTTATGAGCTTCCACTGACGCTCAGAGATTGGACTGTGTGATTATTCTAATGTGTCTCCGTGGATTTTTCTCTCTCAACACTGACACACAGATTCATACTGGAGGCATTAAAAAAGATGCCTTCTTTAAACCCTCCAGAGATGTGACATGAGCTGGTACAGTTGGCATGTGAGCGCAATTACATACATCTTCAGAAGAGCCTTCTGCTGATCTTCAGTGACTGGGACTCATCACTTTACAATCCTTTAAAAAAATGTCATTTTCGTGAATGTCACACCACAACAGGCCTGAATACGCTGCCCTGCACTCTTGGTGTGGTGTGGACTCTATGAAAGTGGCAATTTCGGTATGCCTACACAAGGTAATGTTCTCTCTTGCTGCTATTTTGTAGCTTTGTTGGTCTTTTTTACTGTTCTTTTGCAAGATCCATAAATCCATAAAACTGGCAAACTATCCGTTACATAATTTTTTTTTTTAAACTTATATTGTGATACTAATCTTAAAGCTTTTATATATTTATATCAATTACACTCCATTTCATAGTTTTAAGGGTTGATTATTGGAAGACATAAAAGTGTAACTCGCCAACAGCTTCAATGTACAATTATATTCGAATGTGGGTAGGGGGCTAACTCTACGTCATCAAGAGTCTTCAATTAATTTTTTTGAGCCACTTTAACCCAAATAACCCTGCTTATTTATTTAAATGGTTATTAACATTGGCTATTAATGTGATTCACTAGAGTAAAGTTGCATCATTTACAGTTATCGCCCGATGTTTGCAGTCACTTATTGGGGATTTGAATGTCATTGGAAGATTGGAATTATTATTTTGAACAGCTCATTTTGGGGTGAAATGAGTGTGTAACACCCATCTTTAATTTGGGCCAGAAGGTATTTATATGAGTTTATTCCAACACATTTGCCAAGAACCAAAGAGGAAATTGGTTATCCCCGGAACCACCAAGGCCCAAGCCTTCAATGAACTGGAAACTGCTGGAACATTTGTAGGCTGCAGAGAGTTTTACGTCTCCATTGACTGAGAGGGTGCAGTCCAAGAAAGAGGGCCATGCTCCAAAATCTGCACTTTGGTCATGCTAAAACCCTTCTGGAGCAAAGTCTGCAAGTTTACCAAATACCAAGTAAAATGATGTTTTGCTTGTCCAGAACACAATGTCAGTGGAATAAGGAAGAAGGAAAACCTCCAAAATTTGCAGTATCATTAGAAACATTGAAACTTGGACAAAATTAAGTCTTCCAATTCAGGATAACAAACCCAAACGCAAACTCATTCTGCCTTATATAAAGAACAGATCTACAAATTCAGTGAAAGCCCGGAACCATCATGACATTGATGTCCATAAAGAGTTCATGTAAATGTTCTCAACTCAACTCAAGCAACATGAATACCCCTTCAGATCAATGGGTAAACCAAATATGTGTCTAGTTAGGGATTAAACAGCCATTTTGATTCATTGGATGTCTACAAAAAGAACATTTGTTGCTCAAGATATTAGATGCTGAATTAAAGATGGAACAGATAGATGTTAGATGGATGTTAGATATTAGATATTCTTTCGTCTTTCTCTCTCTTCTCTGTGTGTGTGTGTGTGTGTGTGTGTGTGTGTGTGTGAGTGTGTGTGCTTACATGAGTTTCCATACAGGACGAGAAATGAGCTGGAAAACATGTTAAAATGCAGTCTGTGGTTTCCATCATCTATTAGCTTAGCATATTTGGATGACACACTGAAATCTGATAGGCCCAGCCAACAATAAAACAATGGCCTCATACAAAAGGGACTTCCAGGATTTTTTTTTTTGCTTTGATGAGGACGTGGCAGTTTCTGTCATTGGCACCGGCCACGTATCAGCTACAGGCCAAATTTTCAATAGGCCCACCGTACCAGATATTATATTGTTATGTTTTATGGTATGGTGACGGGGGAGTAAACAGCCTAGCCTCCATCTGAAATCTAGCATCATCTTTGGCACAGAAAGAGATCGGGACCCTTTACCAGTTCAGCTGTAATCCAGCCATTCCCACATATCTGTGTCCAATCACTGGCTTTATTCTGCTCCACTTAGAAAAAAACCCAACTGAACTCAGTCGTGTGGGTCTGTTTGAAATGTGATTTGGACTGCCCTTATGGCGCCGCATTCAGCACTTTTTCGGGAATGGAAGGTCTGACCTACGGCATGGCTGGAAAGCAAACCTCATTCAGTGGCCACATGCTCCGAGATGATTTTAAGGACAAAGCATGTAAG